>NC_037679.1:34883131-34979846 GCF_003255815.1 Theropithecus gelada | reverse complement strand
TTTATTTTTTTTGAGACGGAGTCTCGCTGTGTAGCCCAGGCTGGAGTGCAGTGGCCGGATCTCAGCTCACTGCAAGCTCCGCCTCCCGGGTTCACGCCATTCTCTGGCCTCAGCCTCCCGAGTAGCTGGGACTACAGGCGCCTGCCACCTCGCCCGGCTAGTTTTTTGTATTTCTTAGTAGAGACGGGGTTTCACCGTGTTAGCCAGGATGGTCTCGATCTCCTGACCTCATGATCCGCCCGTCTCGGCCTCCCAAAGTGCTGGGATTACAGGCTTGAGCCACCGCGCCCGGCTTCGTTTTTCTTTTTTTTAAGAAAGCCTGTGGGTATTTTCAAATATTGCAACATTGGGTTCAGGAAAGAAGAGGATATTATGGCTCCCATATGATGCTGCCAGCCCTTTTGTATATTTGTTGATAATTTTACTTGGATCACTTGTTCTCTTATCTGGCATTATTGGGTTAGCTCCCACTGTACCTGGCAAGGGGAGGGTAGAAGAGTCCTTGGAGGTCTGCAGAAAGGAATGATGGGATTTAATTGATGGCAAGATCTTTAGCCCTGTGGTCACTCATACATAAAACCTGCTTGCAGACCTCAGGCATGCAGGTAATATCAGAGACCATTTGAATTAGGAAGAAGGAAATTGAGTCCAGGAGGTGAGGCCAGTACTTCCATTTAGTGAGGTCTGAGTGGAGCTAGGACAGAGGGATATATATTAAGTTGACATTTTAAATCTAAAAAATGATTTTCTGTGGACATCAGCAAGCATAGGCAGCTGGGTAAATTAGCAAAGTATATCACTGCCTGCATCTCACATCTACAGTTCATAGTGTTCCTGTGATTACAGCATAGATCATTTACATTGACAGATGTGGTCTGGCCAATAAAGTTACTGTGTTACATGCACTGTCCATGCCATATGCAGTTCAGGTTGGTGTTCTCTGCCCTACCACTGTGATGTCAAGGTTTCTCAAGCTTGTCCCTCTTGATATTTCAGGTTAGGAAAGCCTTTGTTGTGGGGAGCTACCCGGTGCCCTGTAAAAGCAACATCTCTGGCCGTGACCCACTAGATGCCAGTAGTATTCTCCATTATGACAACCAAACATGTCCCCAGACAGTGCAAAATATCTATCCACTAGGGTGGCAAAAGTGCCCTCTTCCCCATATAAGAACCACCATATCAGATTCACATTGACCCATAGGATTAAACGAATATATGAGTTTGTGCATGTTTATGTGCACACATACATATATACACATACACACATCCCCAAATTGGGCTGATATGTTGAATAGGGTCTTTAAGCATCTGTGTATCATGTTCTAAGGTTTCTCCTTTAGTTATTTTCCATTAGTATAAATATAAGAGTGAATCGGCTGGGCACGGTGGCTCACACCTGTAATCCCAGCACTTTGGGAGACCAAGGCAGGTGGATCACGAGCTCAGGAGTTCAAGACCAGCCTGACCAACATAGTGAAACCCCATCTCTACTGAAAATACAAAAATTAGCAGGAATGGTGGTGCATGCCTGTAATTCCAGCTACTCAGGAGGCTGAGGCAGGACAATTGCTTAAACCCAGGAGGAAGAGGTTGCAGGTAGCCGAGATCACGCCACTGCACTCCTGCCTGGGCAACAGAGCAAGACTCCGTATCAAAAAAAAGAAAAAAAGAATGAATCGATCCTTATTGGCTCAGATTTCTAGAACGAGTCCTTCGTTTCTCCGTTTTTAAAACAAAAAACTCACAGTGCATCTATTCTCCATGCATCATATTTGCATAGAGGAACAGTCACAAGGAACAGGACATTTACTCCATGCCCTAGGAAGGCAGATATGGGAAGGAATACTTCCAGGTTCTCTTGGCCTCTTTAGTCATGCTCATTGGAGCAGGACTTTGATGATTAATGAGTTTGATTAATGAACATCCTCAGTTACGCTCCTGCATGTCTGTTTATTCCTGTCTGTCTGCCCACTAAAAGGATGCATTCTCATCCCCTCTCTGCCATGAAGCAAGCTGCTGCTCTGGGCAATGTCTGTGGACAGCGAGTGATGACAGTGATTGGGGGTAAGGCTGTGTGATGGGGTGGCACATAAGGAAGCTACTGAGGCTATAAAGTGGAGATACACCCTTCAGTTTCACTTTCATCAACAATACGTGTGTTATGATCTTCAGTGGGCTCAGATTCAGGTCTGTCTGTTGGTTCTGAGCTTGGTTAGGGCAGAAAGCAGTTATTTATTAAAGGGCCTTCTGTCTACCTTTAAACTCCAAGTAAAAGGACTGACTGTCTCATATACATCAATGTAAAAGATGCCAATAGTTTTTTTTTTTTTTTTTAGACAGGGTCTTGCTCTGTTGCCTAAGCTGGAGTGCAGTGGTGTGATCACAGCTCACTGCAGCCTCGACTTCACAGGCTCAAGTGATCCTCTCACCTCAGCCTCCTGAGTAGCTGGGACTGCAGGTATGCACCACCATGCCTGGCTGATTTTCGTATTTTTTTGTAGAGACAGGGTTTCACCATGTTGTCCAGGCTGGTCTCGAACTCCTGGGCTCAAGCAGTCCTCCCATTTGGCCTCCCCAAATGCTGAGATTATAGGTGGGAGTCACCATGCCCAGCCAAGATTTTAATATAACAAATATTCAAAGAGTTTCTGAATCCTGACAGCTAGAACTTTTAACCGTAAATTCAAACTTTCAGGTAATTTTGTACACTGACAACTGATGTTCCAAAAGACAGCAGAGGGGTGATATAAAGATTATGAGCTTTGAAATCAATAAGACATGACAACAGTTCCCAGCTTGACCCTTTATGAATAGCTTTGGGTTAATTACTCAAGTAGCTTTGGGTAAGGTGAGGTCATGTACATGAAGTGCTTGCATGGTGCCTGGCACATAGTGGGTGCGCAATAGAAGCTAGCTGCCATTTACCTTCCCCATGCCACATGACTCCAAGTTAGCCAGAGTGGTCAGTCCCTCATAACAGCCACCTATTATGGCCATTAACATTTGTATTATTCTTTATACCTGTTGAATGCATTTGCATATACAGTTTGATTACTCTAAATCGCTATGTGAGCACGTGAGGTAGGTGCATAGGTGGAAGTGATCCTATGTCACAGATGAGCAAAGGTGGCTCAGATGGTTGACTGATTTGCCCAGGGTCGGTAGAGTCAGGTCTCAAACTCAGGTAGGATTCTAAATCCAGCACTCTTTCCATCACGTCTTACAATCTTGCGTACTTCTGTTTGAGAAGAATGTTGGCATTTACTGGCTATTCTGACAGATAGGGAAATTGGAAGACAGAGTATATGCATATAAAATCCAAAGTAAGTGTTAACTTTTGGATAAGTGTCCTTGCATTATTTAAATATTGCTTCCCCACTAGGGCCTTTCCCTATAATGTTTTCTTTTCCTAAATGTTTACTTTCTACCTTCACTCATTCATTCATTCATTCACTCATTTATCACGAACATTTCTTGAATCTCTGTTATGTATATCAAGCAGCATAACAGGGTCTGAGAGTACAAAAAACCCAAGATGAGATCTTTGCCCTCTTAGCATTGCTGGGGAGAAAGCTGTTCAAACCAATAATCATAATTACTGTGTGATGGTTTCCATGGAGGAGGAACATACCAGATGCAATGCAGCTCAGAGGAAGGAGTGATGGAGGAAGCCTGGAGTAGGTGAGGTCAGAGGCAGAGGCTTCTCAGAGAAGATGCTCGAATTGGGCACTGACAAGGGAGGAAGAGCTGGCTACTCCTCTGAGCCTCAGTCACTCATCTGTGAAAGTGATAATATTAGTAACTACCTCATATAGTTGTTAATGTCTGTAAAGTGCTTAGATCCATGCATGGCAAATAGTAAGCCCTCTATTAATTGATAAATGGTGGTTGTTATTACTATCACAATTCCATTCAGGAAAAACATTCTATTTATTTTTTAAAAAATTATTTGGGCCGGGCGCGGTGGCTCAAGCCTGTAATCCCAGCACTTTGGGAGGCCGAGACGGGCGGATCACGAGGTCAGGAGACCGAGACCATCCTGGCTAACACGGTGAAACCCCGTCTCTACTAAAAAATACAAAAAACTAGCCGGGCGAGGTGGCGGGCGCCTGTAGTCCCAGCTACTCAGGAGGCTGAGGCAGGAGAATGGCGTGAACCCGGGAGGCGGAGCTTGCAGTGAGCTGAGATCCGGCCACTGCACTCCAGCCTGGGCGGCAGAGCGAGACTCCGTCTCAAAAAAAAAAAAAAAAAAAAATTATTTGCTTTTTGAGACAGAGTCTTACTTTGCTGCCCAGGCTGGAAGGTAGTGGCAGAATCATGGCTTACTCTATCCTTGACCTCCTGGGCTCAAGCGATCCTCCCATCTCAGCCTCCTAGGTAGCTGGGACCACAGATGTATGCCACCACACCCAGCTAACTTATAAGTGTTTTTGTAGAGGTGGGTGTCTCACCATCTTGCCCAGGCTGATCTTGAACTCCAGGGCTCAAGCAGTCCACCTGCCTCAGTCTCCCAAAGTGTTGGGATTACAGGCATGAACCACCTCACCCAGCCAAGCCATTTCATTTTATAAATCAGACTTCACACAGAACAGCAGGATAAAGCAAATACCTTCGAATTCTTTACATGTTGTTTCCAGAGATGAGCTTAAAATAGCACATGTATTAGAGCCCCAATCCTACTAGTACTAAGGAGAATAATCTTTAAATTTTACTTATAAAAGTTTGAAATAAACATGTTCCTGACCTCTTCTTTCTCTTCCTTTTGTTTCTTCTATTGTTTGTGACAGGCAATATTAAAATGGAGCTTTTCTAGTTTCCTGTTCAGAAACTCTACTGTTCTGCCCAAAGTGTTTCTGCTATATCTGAGGTAGTTAATCTTAGTGTGTTTTTTCCCCTAACCTTTGGGATCTGGTTAACCTTTGCAAAATTTTGTTCCTTCCCCATGGACATTTACGTGTTTAATTGCAGTGAGAAAACTTGGGAGACACATGGCTTAATCCTTAAAAGCAAACTTGGTCCACAGGCAAATGGTTTCTCAGGGTAGTGCACTTCTGAAAGTCCTGAAGCTACTGTAGGCCTTTGTGAAACAAAGCTTTCTGTTAACTAATCATATTTATATATTTATTATTCAATTTTTTCTACCTTCTTAAACTGCCTCAATAAAACAGAACTATGGACATTGGAGGTGTACGTATATGCTGTGGAAGGCATTGTGGGGAATCTTGCTGATTTCATGTTGTGTAGTAGTCAGGCAGGGATGAAATGACAGCTCAAGAAAGACTCCTGAGAAAAATCATGACGAGGGTTGCTTTGTTATGGCTTTTCTGGGAATATGGATTCGGATAAGCCAGTGGCCTAACATGAACTTAGCCCAGCATTTTATCTTACTTCCTCTTTGATAACAGTTCACGTCTCCAAAATCCAACATAGACAGCATGGCTCACTTGGAATTTTAAATATCCAGAATGCTTTGGTGTGACAGCTGTATCACATTTCTCCCCTTGAGAGAGAAAATGGTAGGCTGCCAATAGCAATACTGTTCACATTAGTGGGGCCAAAAGATAGACCACTTGAGGGAAAGTCTCACAGCTCTGTGAATCAGGCATACATGAACACAAGGGTCTGTTTGGCCCTCTCTCAGGCTCCTAATTTGAATGTATTACTCTTCTTCTTTACTTCCTTGGCTTATCTGATGATACTTTTGATGTGAAATACAAAAAAAGTTGTGTTCATACATGAATATAACTGTAACATATAAACTTGTCCTTTAAAAGCAATTACATTTTAAAATCACTACCTATTCTATTGGCGATGCTATATATTTTAAATTTTAATATAGTTTATTTTTACTTACATAATTGTCAATTTTAACAAAACTAAAATTGCACCAGAGGCAATGAAGCCTGATTTGCAAAGGAATTATGTATTTTGGCAGCTACTATGCAATATGTCAGCTACTGGAATTAGTAGAAAAATACCTGTCTTAAACATTTTATTGTATGGTGTATTACACTGTTTGTACTGCCAAATCAGTGAACCTGTAAAAGATATACCATTAGGTGTGAGGTTTAATGAAATTTTATTATTATTATTACTGTTATTGTCAATAACATTTAAGAAATAGGTTTCATTTCCAAAGAATAATTTGTCTTTGCTTTTCTAAGACATTTTACAATATACTTCAAAGATGCTAAAACTAAGTTATACAAATACCTAAAGACAATGGAAGTCAAGATCAGCATAAATATTTTACAAGGTAGGAAAGAGATATATTAATATATTCTATTAGATTAAAACACTTGAACTTTTGAATAGGGAGTCCTTTCCCCATTGCTTGTTTTTGTCAGCTTTGTTGAAGATCAGATGGTTGTAGGCATGCAGCCTCATTTCTGGGCTCTTTATTCTCTTCCATTGGTCTACATGTCTATATTTGTGCCAGTACCATGCTGTTTCTGTTACTGTAGCCCTGTAGTATACTTTGAAGAAATCAAGTAACATGATGCTTCAGCTTTGTTCTTTTTGCTTACAATTGCCTTACCAGTTTGGGTTTTTTTTTTTTTTTCTCCATATGAATTTTAAAATAGTTTTTTCTACTTCTGTGAAAAAACTTTCATTGATAGTTTGACAGGAATAGCACTGAATCTGTAAACTGCTTTGGGAAATATGGCCTTTTTAATAATATTGATTGTTCTGATCCACGAGTGTCAAATGTTTTTCCATTTGTTTGTTTCATCTCTGATTTCTTTGAGCAATGTTTTGTAATTCGCATTGGAGAGATCTTTCACCTTCTTGGTTAGCTGTATTCCTCGGTATTTTATTCTTTTTGTGGCAACTGTGAATGAGATTGTGTTCCGTGTTTGGCTCTCAGCTTGGCTGTTGTTGATGCATAGGAATGCTAGTGATTTTTGTACCTTGATTTTGTATCCTGAAACTTTGCTGAAGTTGTTTACTAGCCAAAGGAGTTTTTGGGCTGAGACTGTGGGATTTTCTCGATACAGAATCTTGTCATCAGCAAACAGGGATAGTTTGACTTCCTCTCTTCCTATTTGGGTGCCCTTTATTTTTTTCTCTTGCCTGATTGCTCTGGCCAGGACTTTCAATACTATGTTGAATAGAGTGGTAAGTAAGGGCATCCTTGTCTTGTGCCAGTTTTCATCGGGAATGCTTCTCGCTTTTGCCCATTCAGTATGACTTTGGCTATGGGTTTTTCATAGACAGCTTTTATCATTTTGAGATATGTTCCTTCAATACCTAGTTTATTGAGAGTTTTTAACTTAAGAGCTTTTACACAGCAAAATAAACTATCAATAAACAGACAACCTACAGAATGGAAGAAAATTTTTGCAAACTATGCACCTGACAAAGTTCTAATATCCAGCATCTATAAGGAAATTAATAAATTTACAAGAAAAAAACAAACCACCCCATCAAAAAGTGGCTAAATGACACGAACAGGCACTTTTCCAAAGAAGACATGAATGTGGCCAAGAAGTGTCTGAAAAAAGCTCAGTATCACTGACCATTGGAGCAAATGCAAATCAAAACCACAATAAGATACCATCTCACACCAATCAGAATGGCCATTATTAAAAAGTAAAGAAAAATAAAAGGTGCTGGTAAGGTTGCAGAGAAAAGGGAACACTTATATACTGTTGATGGGAGTGTAAATTAGTTCAACCACTGTGGAAAACAGTGTGGCTTTTTCCTCAAAGAGCTGAAAACAGAACTACCATTCAAAACTACCATTCAAAAATAACTAACTAAAAATTAGTTATTTTTCAATCAGAAAAAATAACTAATGAGTACTAGGCTTAGTACCTGGGTGATGAAATAATCTGTACAACAAATCCCTGTGACATGAGTTTACTTATATAACAAACCTGCATGTGTACCCTGAACCTAAAATAAAAGTTAAAAAATACTTGAACTTGAAGATTTGTTTTAGAATTTAGCTCTTTTTTGTGCATAAAATGGCTTATGTTAATTGCTTGATAACAGCAGAAAGACTACTTCATTTTAAATCCCTCCAAGCAGCAGAAAGAGCAAGAAGCAAAAAGACTCACTTATATATAAGATAGGTATGTTTGGGGAGGTAAAATATGGTTTATTATTAAAAGCTCAAACTTCAGCTCTGGAATTAGGCTTTGCTTCAAGTTCAGCACCACCATTTACTAACTGTGAAATTAGAAAAGGTGTTTGATCTCTATTAGCTTCAGTTTCCTCTTCAGTAAAAATGGAACTAATAAACCCATTTAATACAGTTAGAAAAAAAACTACGATGCTTAACAGACAGCTTAATAATAATAAGCATGCAATGAATGATAGTTCTTACTGATATTATTTTGGATGGGAGGTTTAAGTGTGCCAAGTGTGCCAAGATCTTACTGATATTATTTTGGGTGAGGGGGTTTAAGTGTACCATAAAACAAAATCTCATTAATTAATTCAAAGATTACTAAATGTTCTAAAGAAAGATTATGTGTTTTAATAATATGTGCTCTACTTACATGTCTGTGGAATTCTGTAAAGCCAAAAATATAATCATAAGCATCTATACACAGTTCATGTTTGTCATGTTATAATACAGGAAAAGCTGTCAGACTTTTTGTACTTTTATTTGTGAGAACAACTAAAATTAAGTGGTGAGGATTTAGAAAAGCTAACTCTATTTCTATGCTTTTTTCCCCTTTAATGTGGTGTTTAGTGCTTAAAGAAAATCATCCAGAGCCAGGATGAGTTGGGTAATTGTAAAACTATCACAACCACAGAAATCATGATATATCAAATTGTATATATTTACAGAAAATGTGTGGTATCAGTCTAGCTGGCATAAAAGAATAAAAATGACAGTAGCAGTAAACAAAGCATATGGTAACTTAAAAAATGGGCTTTAAAAGTGTGATTGTTTACATTCAAAGCAACTCTCCATTCTGCAGCTTTTATAATTATCTGTATTTATCATCACTGTGCATCCTACCACATCCTTAGTCTTTTTTGAGAAAAGGAGCCCCAAGTAACTGAAGCTGCTGAAAGTGACTCTGGCTTAGGCCCATGTGCACGAAAGAAAACCAACCTAAATATCCTGGTCCTGGTTGAGGGTCAGTGAAGGATATCTGATCTGAAGTCTTTATGATTTGACGTGGGGAAGCCTAACTGTAGCAGTAGTGGCTTTGTGACAGCTGCCAATGGGACTGACTCAAACTCCATGAGCACACACCCCATTCAGATACTGGGATGGATAAACGAAAGGGGCACCAGAAATAGTGAGTTCCTTGTGTTTATGTAATGTCCAAAGTGGCCCTTTGATATTATGTTTCCCTCTATGAGACCAACTATACATCCCACTCTCAGAAGCATTTGGAACCAGAGGCAATTTGACGGCAAGATGTCACATCTGTGATCACATCCTGGGTCACGGGTCATGATATGTTTTGGCTGTGTCCCCAGACAAATCTCATCTTGAATTATAGCTCCCATAATTCCCATGAGTTGTGGGAGGGACCCAGTGGGAGATAATTGAATCATGGGGGTGATTTCCCCTATGCTATTCTCATGGTAGTGAATAAATCTCACGAGATCTGATGGCTTTATATGGGGTTTCCCCTTTCACTTAGTTCTCATTCTCTCTTGCCTACTGCCATGTAAGACATGCCTTTCACCTTCCACCATGATTGTGAGGCCTCCCAGCCATGTGAAATGGTGAGATCATTAAACCTCTTTTTCTTTATAAATTACCCAGTCTTGGGTATGTCTTTATCAGCAATGAGAGAACAGACTAATACAGGTCACATCCTGATGTTGGAACAGCAAACACTCTGAACCAAACATTATTCTGTGAACTCTTCTGATCAATAAGCAAAGGTATTTCTGCATTTCTTTATACCTGAGTGTGAATTCTCTCGAAATTTTGGTGCTGCCGAAATGTGCTCACAAGAATGTGCCAAACCTAAAGCCAGAGCACCCACATCCCATTCCCAGCTGCTCCATCAACAACCCAGGTGGCCAGTAGTAGAAAAGGGGCAAAAGGATTAGGGCTAGAGTATTGGTTTTAGATAAGAGAAAGGATGCTGTCTCTGGGATGGGTAGGAAGGAGGTAAGAAAAGATGCTGATGAAGATATGGTTGTTATGAGTAGAGGGAGGAGAGGAATGGGAAGTTAAGGGAATTTTTACCTGATTGCTCTGTTTTCTTGGTGAAGACTGAGGTAAGGATATCTGTTGTGAATAAGGGGATAGGTAACTTGAATATAGTAAAGATTTGAAGCAACCTTTGTAGGAAATGATGGTGTAAAGGAACAATTTATATATAGGAAAATCATTGGGGTAATATCTAGGGATACAGATCATGGATTTGTAGAAGCATGTTGTACAATTCTCTGCCTGCATTGCCTGAGTGTAGAATCAGGGGAAAGACTGATGTGGGAATGGTAAAAATTCAGGATTGTAGTGGACTTGTTTGGAGGAAGCACAAGGGAGCAAGAAAATTGAAATCATTCATAAGTGAATGATTAAAGAGATGGCTTAGGCCATGGAGGGAAGGAAAGTGAAGACAGGAAGGCACATACCAGGGAAAATGGGAGCATGGGGCAGTGGGTCAGAGCATTTTTTTTTTTTTAATGAAGTTGAAAAACAAGTTTAAAGGAATTAACAGAGAATAGGAAATTTAAGTAGGTTGTGTGGTCAGGCTGTTGTTTATTAGAGATTAAATTTTCGTTAGTAAAGCAATTCTGTGGGATGACAAGTTTCAGGGTGTGGTTATGCATGTGGGTGACAAAATTTGAGTAGAATTGAAGGCTATTGGAATGAGGAGGCCCAGGAACTGTGGGGCAAGGCATTTTATGGTATATGCACAAGGACTTGGAATTCACCCAGGATGGTGGTAAGACTAGGGGTGGAAAGGACAGTGTAACTCAGGTGCTTCTTAATGTTTGTGGATGAATGTGGGAGAGTTGGTTGACGATAGTGAGAGAAAGGCATTTGAGATTGTGTACTAGAAGGCATAAACTTGCGGAGTGCAGGGATTGTTCATTAAGGGAAGAAGAATTTGAGAGTGCACAGAGAACTAGGAGAATACTGTTTCACTTCCAAGCCTCATGTCAAATGAGGCTTGAGAGACCCAAAGCTGCACCTAGACAGGGCTGTAGAAGAGAAGATCACCCAGAGGGAGGTCCAGATTTGGGTTCAGCAAAGAAGTGGTGGAAGATTTCCTTCTGGAAGTTGAAAATGCACTAAACTTTGATAATCAGGAAATGGAGCTCTGGAGGAGACAGCAGAAAGACTGGGGAGTGAATAAGGGATGTGGGCATTTGCTTCTCCCTGATCCAAATATTAGTTTAGTGTTAGTGGTTAAGGACAGACTAGATGACTGTAGGGACTTATCTTTGGTACAGTGATTGAAGGTGATATGAATGTGAGGCATAGTGGAGTTCATTGACCTCAAGTTTTCAAAAGAAATTATTATGTGAGATTGTTTTAGTGTTGAATCTAATGTTCCAAATGCTGTGAAAAGCCTGATAACTCTAGAAACCTGTGAACTTGCCTACTTGAGATCTCTTTCAGCTCATGAAAGCGTTATGGCTATTTCAAATATCAATGAGTCAAGTATTTTTCCTTCCTGATTACTAAGTTGTCTTCAAAGATTGTTTCATGAGTTGTAGTTCCTAAGCTTCCCGTGAAAGTAAAGGCAGTCCACCTGCCCCTTGATAGGGCCAGTGCAGAATCATGGATCCAGGCAAATGTGGGTAACCACGGGGTACCAGCTGAATGCCTGTGTCAACAGTCCATGGTTGAGCCTCTTTTTATCCCTTTAACTGTCTCCCTGTCAAACTATCTGCCAAAGTACCAGTTAGCTGGAAGTGTATGAAGTGGAGTTTTCCTTCTTCCTTCCCTGAAGTATATCATTAGAAAAATTTTATTTCTTCGTTGGTCAGAACTTTTTTCTTAATTGGGTTCATTATTTTTTCAGAAGAGTGAAGAGTTCAAAGCACACATTTCTGATTCACATCTATGCTGATACCTGTAAAAAATAACAAGATGCAGTAGCCATCCCAGGGTTGTTTGCCTGACAGGAGGACTTTGGACCAGTTGCTTTGACTCTTTGTACCTCAATCTCCTCTTCTTGGAGACAGTTAATAACACAGGGTTCACCTTGCAGGGTTGTTTAGATGTGACCTCTAAAGTTAATGTATGTGAAGTTCTTAGCCCAGAACCTGGCATATATTGGGTATTTAATATAGGGTGGCTGTTACTTTTATAAGAAAGATTTCCAAGCCATGCTAAGATTTGGAATCATGCTAAGATTTAACACAAGTAAACTAATTGCATCTTCACAACAATTTTGTGAAATGGCTATTAATGATGACACTTGTCATATGAATAATTTGAGGTTTGGTGTGATTCCATAGGTCATTCAGGGTCAGGGTCAAATACTAGTACATTGCAGAGCTGAGATGTGCCCTCAGGTCTATTTGATTCTAAACCCAGTGCTCTTTTCAATATAGTTAGATCATCCTGGGCAAATTATTGAGAATTTAGAGAAGAAAATTTCAAAATATTTCATTGTTGCCATGGCTTATTGTAACCCTTACAATCAGTTGATTTTCTTGGCGCAATCTCAAGCCCTTTATGCAGAATTGTATACATTTTTTATCCTTTTCAGTTTTAAGGGGCACAAGGAGAGATATGCATATGAAGGGTTTTTTCTAGGTAAGGAAAATCATATTCAGAGCAGTAGGCGGGTTATTCATAAAGAGCTCAGCAACTGGGCTCAAATTGGATAATCAAAGCCAAGCTGAGGGAAGCCACAGTTGATTTGATATATCAAGAGGTAAGAGTAGGGACACTAAAACTCAGAAATATCATGAAATCATACATTTCCTGAACCAAGCACATCAGAATTCATTTGGTTAATAGTGAACAGAGGCGCCCCACTGAGTTCCTTAATTGTAACACCAGGATACTTTATAGAAATATGAGAGGAATGCCTTTTCTGGCAATTTATAAATCATCTGATTTTACTTCCTCCCTTGGGTGGACATTTTATTGCAGAGCAGGGTAGGGTTTTTACTGGACATGCAAACTTCATTCACTTAATCATTGAACATGAGGAACTCCATATTGCTTGTGGATGATTTTTAATTATCCACAGTTCTTTAGTAGCTAATGTTCCTTCCCATCCCAAGCCTGAGGTGTCCCTGTGTTTCCAATATCATGTTGTGGAGACAAAGCTCTGAGCTGGATACCTCAAGTTTCAGAGGAGATCTTGGAGATAATGGAGTTCTATCTTTTTCTGGCTAAAATGAAGAAACCGGGGCTTCAAAAGGTTTAATGACCTTTCCAGCATTACATGGCCAAATAATAGAAAGTTTAACATTGGAAAGATTGAAACTGGAGGCCATATCTTGATGAGGAAAACCAGTGTTATGGGATTGGGCAGACTTTGAAGACAGAGATATGGCAGTATTTTGGGGAGAGGGAAGAAGAAGGAATTACTTAACCTCTTTGAACTTCACAGTCTTCTCTGTAAAATGCCTTCATATCTGCCTTGTGAGGTGGTTGGATAATCGAATGAAGTTGTGAGCTTAGCAGAATGTCTGGTGTATGGGGTGTGCTACATAAATGATCAATTTTATAAATCCGTCTTTGAATTTTATGTCATTAGATTTAAAATAAAAGAGGACATTTGTTCCATTTTCTTTGTATTTCCAGCTGAATTTACTGCCCTTTACTAACCACCCCAGCTCAGACCTGTTTCAGAGCCCATCTGGATTGTGGTCGTGAACTAGCCCTGACACTTACAGGCTCTTGCTGCTGCAGATTTATTATAGAAAGCCTGGAGACAGCCTTGCTCTCATCTTCGTGTCTGCTCCACCCTTGCTCCTTCCTCAGTCTGCCCCTTACCCATGCCTGCCATACTCCATGTCGTGCTGCTAGGCATGACATGGAGACAGATACATTCAGCTTTCTGTCTCATTCTCTTCTAAGTATTCGTGTTCGCCCTGGCATTCCAGCCCATCTCTCACCCCAGAATCTTTGGCTGGAGCCATAACCTGGATTGGACTTGAGCCAGTCATTTCCTCCAGTCCCAGAGATGTCTACCTGGGATGCTTGCCCAATGCTAGCCAATCCTAGAAGTCTCAAATGTACCCTCACAAGTTTCTTAGTGTGTCTCCTAGGCCTAGGTAGAGCTAGGTACCTAGAAATGCAGAGTGCTAGAGGGATGTGGAATTTCATGACACGCTTGCCTCGTAGACCCCCACAATAAGTTATGCTGTTCTATGCAAGAATGTGAAAGAGTCAGCTTCCTTTCTACCTCGGTCATCAGGACACCTGGGGTTTCTCTTTTATGATCTACAGGTTGATGTCCAGTAGGAATCTCTTTGGATATCCTCAGATGATCTGGCTGGGTTTTGATCCCTGCTTTGTTCCCATCTTTCCAGTCTGTGACATGGAGTGTGAATTGCAATGGGGTCTTGCTTCTTCTCTAGCATCTGTCTTTAACAGAGAACAGACCTCTCTCTGGTGACTGATACTCAACGCAGTCTTATGGGGCAGTTATGAGATTGCAGATCAGGTTGCACCCTGACTGATTCCCTAAATGTGGTTGCCTCCTTTATTTACACATGGCTTGGACGAGGAGAAATGATCTGCCTCTGTGTCCTTTCCCACGGCTTTGGACTTGGTCTTAGACTATTAGCTGTTTAGGTAAAAAAATTATTTTTATACTGACTTGGAGATTTGACAAAAGTTCTTCTAGACGCTAAGTATACAATAGATAGGGCTTTTGTGATTTTTGCTCTTTAAGTATACAAGGCAAGAAACCGTATAAAACATTACAAACTACCATACTTTGCCTGTATCAAAAATAAAAATAAAAATTTTTACAGATTAACTTTTTCTTTATTCAAAATGGCAATAGTTATAATGAGTTCTATAGAGGGGAATTATAGGCAATTGAAATATCTGCTTTGTTGAATAGAAGAAGGTGAGTAAGAACATTTATGTTGATTTTCAACCTTGAATGTTAATCTGCGGGTGTATGTGAGAAGTGGCAACACAGATCAACTTTCTTAGTGTTTATCTTGACTCTGGCTCTTGGGATGAATCACTTGTATTATAAGATTTGGGTTGCTTATCACTGCTGGAGACGCTTCTGTCTTTCTACCTTCCTTTCTCTTGCCATGATCATGGGCAAGACTAGCACTACTTTACTGAAATTCCAATGAGGCAATAAACTTAGGAAAATGGCCATGTCAGTTATAAGACACCACTAAAAACCTGTTTAGTAAAAGAGCAGTTATGGGATTTTTAAAAACCATTGCAAATCACAGTCCTCCTTTGGCACTGAATCCTCCTTGACTTTCTTTCTTTTTTCTTCCCCTATTCAGTTCCCCAACTGAGCCTGTGACTTCAGCTTATAAACCATCCTTGGCCTGGGATAGCCAATAAGGCAGCAAGATGCAGCTGTTCAACAGGGTGGCCAAAAACATAAGCGTAAAAGATGAATACATATTTTCCCTTTTTGATTGGTTTACATTTACCCCCGATTCATGAGCATATTGTTTAAACTTGCTTTTCCAAAGCCCTATTAATCTTTGCTATTGGTTCATCTCCTGTTTCCAAACATGACCTCACCCCAAGTGCCGCCCAGTGGTGAGCAACTCTGAAGTATGTTCTTCTCTCCATCCAAGAGAATCAGGGTGGAAGATCGCCGAGTTGGTGCTTGTTTAGGAGCTTTTCAAAATGAATCATTGGAGTGTGGGGATTTGATGTGGATTACTGGCCAAGTAATTATCAGAAGATATTTAGTATTGGAACTTGGGCTTTTGTATAAGTAGAATTAAAGCCCGTGTCCTGGCACATGAGCTTGTCATTTGGGAGTGATGAAAATTATGTACGCTTGTTAGCATTTCTCAGTCCTTTCATATATCTCCCTCCCTAGTTACCTTCCCTGTTATTCAAAAGGTGATTTTGGGGTAAGATTCAAAGTCGTGAGCTGAGGGCTGAATACAAGGTCATAGTTTTTCAGTTGGGGTCTAACCTCCTATCTTTATTCTCCAAGGGTCCATTGACTTCTCTTTCTTTCCTCTCAAATGACAGATAAACTGAGTGGTTAGCCTAGAGATTAAATTCCTTATCCAAGGGTCCACAGAAGTCACTCTTAGCCCATGAGCTATTAAGTTATATCCTAACATAAATCTCTAAAGGTTGAGCAACTCTCTTTTTTTATTCTCTGGAAGATAGGGGTATTACCTTTAATTTTGTGATGCCTTTTAATTGATGCTACAGTTAATTGAGTGCTCCAGCAGTTCAAGCTGTTGTCCCTTGTTAGATTTGCATAGCACATTGTGCTAAATAACTTTCATGTCTGCATGCTCCCGGAGACATTAATGCTGGAACCTTTTTTCGTAGTCTAAAAAGGTTAACTCATTTGACTGAATGCACTGAATACACATATACTAGCTGGATTAAAAAGTTTATGGAGAGTAGTCTAAAGGAATAACACTGGAGCATTTCTCCCAAATTCTATGGTATTTTTTTTAAAAGAGAGAAGAAAAATATAGAATTTATCTTAAAATGAATTTAGTTGAGGAAGAGAGAAATCAGCAGCAGGAGAAAAAATGCCCCAGGAACTGGCAAGAACTGGTTTCATCCTGTGAGTTGAATTTTCATGTTTTATTTGTGTATGGTTGTTCCTTTTCATATATGCCAGAGGGAAATACAAAATAAGCAAAAGAAATCCCTTTTACCTGCTGGGGAAAAAGAACAAATGACCAAGGACAAACACCTCCCTTTTCTTCATCTCCCACGTGGGCCTGACTGTACGCAGAGGGTGACTGGTATCATCACCTGGAGAATAACCACTAACACTTATGTAGCTCTCTCTTGGTGCCTGTGTCACACACTTTACATGCCTCACTTAATCCTCTCCACAGTGCTATGAGCTAAGTACAGCACATTAATATTCCCATTTTGAAGACACCGAAGTTAAGGTTTAAAGAAGTAAAAATGCCTAAGATCCCATGGCTGGGAAGTGGAAAAGCTAGGCTTTGAACCCATTCTGCCTGATTCCAGACCATATGCTTGTAAGTGCACCCAGTGCTATCTACATCCTTGGTAGAGGATAACAGTCCTGTGCTCCTTTGGAGGCTGGTGCCTGTCTAGTGACTGTAAAAAGATAAGTTAGCTCTGGGTCAGCAAAGAGACCAAGAACACCTCCCCTATAATACATCACTCACCGGGCCAGCTCTCTCACTAGGCATTGGAAACTTACTTCTTCAAATGTTATTTGTAGAAGATTTAGAAAAGTTATCAACATCAATAGCAGTGAAGTTTTTAGTATGTTAGGATCAATCAGTTAGTTGGCAAGTATGTGTTATACTGCATACGTAAGGTTGTGCTAGGAGCACATGGGGGCTGAGGGTGGCATATCAATGACACATATAAGCCCTTGACAACGAAGCTAATAAACTTCACCGTATGACATGAAACTACTCAGGATCAGAGGCATATATTTAAATGCCAAGTGCTATGATTCTGAATGTTAAGATGCTCAGGGAAGGAGATGATTTGTTTGAGTCTTTAGTGTGCTATTTGAAGAATGTAGAACTACTATGTCTAAGAGAATTGAAAGAATTTAGAAAGCAGAAGAAACAAGCACTAAAGAGAAAAGTTGTTTTTATTATTTATTACATGCTGACAGCATACCCAGTGGTGAACAAGGAATAAAAGGAGGGACTGCTGGAAACATTGGGGAAGGCAAAGAACTGGCAGGCTTTTATTAGGCATGAAGATGAGTGTCACATCAGTTCGTTGTCTTCTGTATCAATATTAGGATGATGGACTAAGGGCTTCAAATTTGGTTTTATATGGTGTTTACAAAATGTTTGCAGTTAAATTCTACGATAGTAATGTCTAACGTGCTAATCCATTGCATTATCAAGGTGTGTAATCAAGTTTTCTTGAACAAAACACAATGAGAGAATACAATTATGTTTAGGGAAAGGTGAGGCAGGGGTCTCTGCCTGTTTGGCAGGCTCATGTAGGCCTGTAGCAGCTCCCTCACTGGTTCATGTGGCAAATGAGGGGTCTCATAGATCTCTTTTTGAAGCTTTATTCAGACATTATTTCTTCTCTCATCAGTGTGTTCCCATTGCTTTTTTTTTTTTTTTTTTTTTTTGAGTTGGAATCTCACTCTGTTACAGGCTGGAGTGCAGTAGCACGAACTTGGCTCACTGCAACCTCCACCTCCTGGGTTCAAGTGATTCTCCTGCCTCAGCCTCCCAAATAGCCTCCCAACAAGCGCTACCACGCCCAGCTAATTTTTGTATTTTTAGTAGACAAGGTTTCACCATGTTGGCCAGGATGGTCTTGATCTCTTGACCTCTTCGGCCTTGACCTTGATGCATGACTTCTGGGGCTAGGCCATAAAAGTTATGCTATGATATTGGTCAAAGTAGTTAAAGGCCTTTTCAGGTTCAAGAAAAACAAAAATATATCCCGTCTCTTGATGTAGGATGTAAACATCACATTTTAAGAAAAGCATGTAGAATGGAATGTAGTTCAATGTGTTTATATTTAGAAAATGCAATCTGCTACAACATGGAAACCAAGTAACCTGCACAAAGTACTTACAAATATTAACTATTATTAATATTATTCAATGAATGTTTTCTTAAAGAATAAACTGATATACATTTCTTTCTTCCTAGAACTTTGAGCTGTAGTTAAATAATTCTTGACTTGTAAATTGTCAGTTTGACCTTGTCTTGTTTGCACCTACCTGCTACCTGCATCAGGATCCCTTCAAATTCGAGAGTTTATAAATTTTACTTTTTAACTTAAAATCATTTTAAATTTACAGAAGTTTTAAGAGTAGTACCAAGAACTAACTCTCTAAACCCATCTGAATTCGCCTGTTTTAACCTTTTGCTTCATTTTCTTTTATATTCTCTCTCTTCCCTCCTTTCCCATTCAAGTATTAGTTTCAAACATCATACCGCTTTTCCCCTTATAGACCCATAGTACCAACATCAAATTCAGACATTTAACATTGATACATGCTATTGTTTAATATATAGATCATATTCAAATTTTAATAACTGGCCTAAAAATGTTTTTGTAATGGTTTGTTTTCTCCCTGAACCAGCATCGAATTCAGGATCACAGATTGCATTTGGTTGTCATGGCTCATTAATCTCCTTTAATTTGAAGCAGTTCCTTAGTTTTGTTTTTCAGGACATTGACATTATTGAAGTATACAGGCCAGACATTTGGTAGAAATGTCACATGATTTGGGTTTGCCTCAGGGTTGCTCATCATTAAGTTCAGATTATGCACTTTTTGCAAGCATCCAATGACAATGATGTTGTGTCCTTAACAACGTATCACCACCTAGAGGCACACATTATTGGTGACATTAACTTCGATCACTTTTTATAAACTGGTGATTGCTAGGTATCTCCACTATAAGACTACCACTTATCTTTATAATCTACAGGGAGATATTTTCAGACTATTTAATATTCTGTCCTCTTCAGACTTTTATCCTATAGCTTTAGCATCCATTGATGAATCTTGACTAAATCAGTTATTACTATGATGTCTTTTTAAAAACATGATTGATTTACCAACTATTATTATTTCTTCTACATTTATTAGCTGGATTCTTATTTTTATTCAGTGAATTGGATCCAATTGCTGCCATTTAATTCATGTTGAAGCTCAAATTGTCCCAGATTTAGCCAATAGGTACCCTTAAAGCTGACCCTAAGTCTTTTTGACATATCCTTCATCATTTTTTGAACACTTTTTAGTATATGATATTCCAAACCCTTCTAGTCTTGCTTTGCCCTGGCCCTCCTCTCTCCAAGGAATCCTGGCTCCTTCTGGTGAGGAACAGTACTTAGAAACAAGGTCTGTGAAGAAGTATTTGTTCAGGTTATCCAATGTTGAGGTTATTTAGGCAAAAACACGTTAAATATTGAGTCCCATCAAACAGAAAGTCTTAAATTAAAAATTGTGAAGACAGTTGACCCTTGTTCAAGATGTTCTATGTGCAATTTTATTTTTATATCCAGTCAATTGCAAAGCATCAGAAGAGCCACAGTCCTGGGCTTATTGGAAGTGAGGCTCTATTGAACATTGAGCCGGGAGAGTAGGGAAATTGCAAGATAGCGAGAAGTCAGACCCGCAGAAGGAGCTGCAGCACTTCGGGGCATCCACTTTTTAGAAAACTGGTCAGAACCAGCAGACAAACAGCCTCATTTGGAAATAGTGGTTGTTTGCACAATCTGGACTTAACCAATCATAAAACTCAGTTGATACTCCAAGCCTAAAATGGTTTTGGAAACCATTTGTGGGTTTTGGCTTAAGCCGCGTTTCAAGGAATCCAACCCCTTCTTGTGAGATCAGATTTCCCTGCCTTGCACTGAACCTGTTTACTCCTTGTCCATCCTAGAGCTTCACATGACTCAGTCTCCCAGTTAGTTAGGTTGGGCGATATAGCAGAGCTAGGAGCCCTGGCCCTGGTACTTACTAACTATACCCCTTTGATGACTTTAATTGACTTACTGTGTAACTCTAAGTCCCTTCTCCTTTCTGGGCCTCAGTTTCCTTATTTGTAAAATCAGAAGGTGAGGCTAAATCTCAAAATGTCCATCTAGCTTCATGTTCTATGAAATCTTCTCTGCCTAAGATCTTTAAAGTGCTAATTAAACTCGCAGATCAAGATAAATGACCAGAGGAGCTGGACCCATTACAGAATTAAAGTCTTCAGAGCCCCAGCAAGCCTGCTTTTTGGAGCGTGCTTTCTTTTTACAGCTGTGAAGAGAGGAATCAGCACATGAGCTATAACTTCATATGACTAATGGTAACCATGGCGACCACTAAATATTCCTTCCAGACCTTGCATCTGCACAGCTCACTGAAGCAGAGGAAATAAACGTTGCTGCTTTGAAAAATGATAAAAATAATCTAAGCCAGCTAGAGGCTAGGAAGGAAAGGAGAGATCTTCCACCTGAAGGTCAAGCCATTTCATCTCATTATCTTTTCAGGGCTTTGTTTAACCTCAGGGGGCATTTGGTACCAACAGAATGAATAGGTCACAGGCTGGAGGGATTTAGTATCAGGCTACTGAAACACTTGACTAGTTTTTAAAGAAGCTTCTGGGGTTCTGACAATGTTTGCCAGGTTGGTGTGATGACCCCTATGTTAAAATGCAGTAAGTCATCAAAAGCGGATCCCCCAGCAGTTCTTGGTGTCAGGTCATATTATTGGTTTAAGAGAATAGCAACTAGAAGACTGGCCAAGGTCAGACAGGGGCCTGAGAAACCAGGCAGAGAGCAATAGTGAGGAGGTCATAATGCACAGGAAGGTGGGGGATGGAAAGACACAGTGAGGCAGTTTGGGTATCAGCGATCACACTCAGAGAACAGAGCACAGGCAAGAGAACTGGGCTGCATGAAGCCTGCAAATTAGACAAAGAGAACAGACAACAGGTTGATTGCACTTTGGGTAAAACATGAGGCAACAGTCAGGAATACTGCAATCAATAGTATAGCCAAGAAGAGAGATGCAGGAAATGTAAAGGAGTGAACTGTCATGAGTGGTTGGAGTGTATCTAAAGAGGGCAGCCTATTGTTGCCATGGCGGATTGTATGTCCAGAGCCCTCATTTGTCAAGAGAAGCAAGAAATCTGGATTTTAAAAAGTGTGAAATGCCTTAATCGTTTAACGATAACATGGTGTGGATTGCCATTTTGCGTCCTGTAAAATTATAGTTACCTTCAGAGAATAAAAATAGGAAATGCCAGAGGAAGGCAATTCACAGTTAGCCGAGTCCACAGTGACACACACGGCAGACTGTCCAGCACCTGAGGCTGTGAGCACCTTGCCCAGTGGCTAGTCAGTCTTTGTAATGTCGTCTCCCCTACCCCAGTCTTTTCACCCTGAATTGCAATAGATGCTAGCACCAAGAACCCAGCACTGAGCTGCTGCTATGCTTTAGTTTAGTCTGGGGTCTACGGATAAGTCATAAACATCTGACTGCAGCAGGGAGTGAGGGGACAGAGAGCAAGTGGACCATCTCTGACATTCTTACATAAGGTGAGAAGCCAACCTGTGCAAACTTGACCACCATCCTATCTGCCGTGTTGCCCCACAGGAAACTAGTCTGGATAAAACTTAGTTTCAGCCCTTAGTGCCTCGGGTTCAATAAGACACAGTAGATCATGTTACCCTTTGGAAAAGCACACTTACTTTCTAGATTACAAAATTATTAAAGGGAAATCTGAAAATGCAAAAAAAGAATAGTGGCTTGTAATCATAAGGTAAAATACAGATGAAGCCAATAAAGTGTGTTGTGGGAAATTACTCTGATGCAAGGATAGCCTACAAGTACCATACCAGGCAAGTTATTACAGAGGTCACAAAACAGAAAGGCTCATAGCTGGAATGAATATGTTGGAATCTCACACTTCATTGAATTAATTCAAAACAGAGCGAGAAACAAGAGGAAAGAAGAACATAACTCACTTAGGGCAGGGTGAATGTGGGCGGAAAGACCACACTCCCCAAATCCTGTGTTATCCAGTGTTCATACATCCTGTCTCTCTTCTACACTAACCTTCCCTGTTAGTGATGTGGATAGAAGGACCAGAGTAAGGGCAGAGCAAGAGGGTTCAGCAGGTGAAAGATGCTTGGAGCGGAGTCTTAGCTAATCTTTGGGAGCGATGCGTGGACAGGCACACGCGGACACAGCTATCACTCAGATTAACCTGATGAGCACTTGTGTATTATTTGCACTTTCTGTATAGAGAATTTCTAGGGCCAAATGGCACCATAATGGGGATCACAAATGAGTGTTTGATTCAGGAATGACACAGTCTTCCATCTGGAAGTGACATGGTTTGTGCTTTACTAATACTTAAGGTTTACTTCTGTAGCTTTTGAGCCATTGACATTGGTGGTGGTGGTGGTGGGGATATATTCTGCCCAGGTTTAGGGGTGTCCTAACTCTTTACTAGCAAAGACGTCAATTGGAAGGCAGGAAATGGCAGCCAGATATAGAGTCACTGCTGCTTTTGTGTGAAGAGAGTTTGGTGCTTCATCATGAAACTCTGAATGGGCCCATAGAAAAAAGCAGCCTGCATCAGAAAGGGTCTAGTATGGGTCCCCCTCTTAAGAATGAAACCAGCACTGTTTGCATGGCCCTTTAGGCCTCAGCTCAACTTACATCATATACTTACTCTCCTGTTTGCAGCCTCAAATCTGCAACAGGAGAGTAAATATATGATGTAAGATGAGCCGAGGACAGAAGTTGAGAAAACACCCACATTTAAAGGGCAGGTGGAGAAAAGGGAATACATAATGGGGAGGAGAAAAAGAACAGTCAGGGAGCTTGAAGGACCAGGAGAAGATGTTATCACAGAAGCTCGGGTGCTCTGTAAATTCCTGCTGAAGTTGAAGTGGCTGCTCAAGTACTAAAGGTGAGACTATCTGAGTAGTACACCTGTCTATAAGTGAAAGCCAAATGATGCCAAAGCTAGGGTAACTCCTGCCATTTAGCAGGGAAGGCAAGGGAGAGAGAGACAGCCAGATTCCCAGTGCTTCTGACGCATGCTGGAAAAGGTGGTGGTGGTGTCAGAAACTGAAGTACCATTTTGGGTTTCCCTATTAGAGATCCCATTGCTTCACAGTGGGCTTTATAGCACCCTGATACCTGCTACTTTCTTTCGTTCTGCACTTCTAAGAGGTTTGCGTATGTGCACATTTGTTTTCAGATGTCTAATTCTGACTCAGAAAATTGCTGGTTTCAACTCTTTTGCCAGATGGCTGAGGAAAGAGCAATTGACTGTTAGCGCTAAATGCCTGTGTCAGAGCCCAAAGCAGCCGATTTCAATTAACATAAGAAGCAGAACAGATCTCCTATCGTGCAAATATAAAACGATGAGAGAATGGAACCTCATCCTAGCTGAAAAAGGCAAAACACACTGCGTTTTATCTCCTCCCAGATGCTGGCCACGCTGTCGGGTTACTGGGATCTACATACAAATTGGAGAGGAATATAAATCAGTTCCTATATGACTCTAATTCCCGGAACACCACCTGTGCCCTTGCTTTCTTTCTGCTTAGCTGGCAGGGAGTGGCCCTCAAAATCACACAGCAGAAATCTTTTGTTTATTTGTTTGGGTGCATGGAGAATACCATGGGGTTGTTTTCAACACGATTTCCTGTTTTCTCAAATGAGATGTATTTTATAGAAGTTAAGTGCTCTCTTGCTATTTTTCCAGTTTCTTTCTCTTTTTAAAATTTATTTTGGTTTAGAGATGGGGCCTCATGATGTTGCCTGGGCTGGAGTGAAGTGGCTATTCACAGGTGCCATCATAGCACACTATGCTAATTTTTAAGTGGATGACATAAAAAGATTTTAATTTTTTGCTTTTGCTTTTTAAAAATGTATATGTTTTTCTTTTCTTTTCTTTCTTTTTTTTTTTTTTTTTTGAGGCAGGGTCTCGTTCTGTCACCCAGGCTGGAGTGCCGTGGCATGATCTGGGTTCACTGCAACCTCTGCCTCCGGGTTCAAGCTATTCTCCTACCTCAGCCTCCTCAGTAACTGGGATTGCAGACATGTGCCACTACGCCCGGCTAATTTTTTTGTATTTTTAGTAGAGACGGGGGTTTCACCATGTTGGCCAGGCTGGTCTCAAAGTCCTGACCTCAAGTGATCCACCCGCCTCAGCCTCCCAAAGTGCTGGGATTAGAGACATGAGCCACCACACCCGACCTAAAAATATATTTTTTGTTATGTACTACAATTTACAAGGTGAAAATAAAAACAAAATTTAAAAATCTAGATTGAGATATGTTGCTCCCACCTTGCTCTTCATCTACCCTGTTTCTTTCTGTCATTAATAAGTAATTTCAATTAGTCTCTTGCTATTTTTCCAATGTTTTTAATTTTATTTTAGAGACAGGGTCTAATGACGTTGTCTGGGCTGGAATGCAGTGGCTATTCACAGGTGCCTTCAGAGTGCACTACAGCCTTGAGCTGCTGGGCTCAGTGATCCTCTGGCTTCAGCCTCCTGAGTAGCTGAGGACTACAGGTGTACACCACTGTGCCCAAC
This sequence comes from Theropithecus gelada, assembly GCF_003255815.1. NCBI lineage: Eukaryota > Metazoa > Chordata > Mammalia > Primates > Cercopithecidae > Theropithecus > Theropithecus gelada. Next base: position 34,954,725 of record NC_037679.1, on the reverse strand, counting down.
TCCAGTGTTTCTTATTGCATGTACAAGCATACATATACATTCTTATTTCCTCTTCTCTTTTTTTTTTTCAGAAAAGATAGCATATTACACTATTTTGCACCAAGCTTTTTCATTACTGAACAATATATTTTGGAGATCTTGTCATGTCGATACATAGAGAGCTTCTTCATTCTTTTTTTATTTGTGTACCATATTCTGTAATACAGATACACCATAGTTCTTTTGACTGGCCTCCTATTTTTGGAGGTCGTTTCCAGTTTTTGCTATAAGAAACAGTTCTCTAGTTGATATCTTTAAACATCTATGCTGTGACTTGTAGGTAACAGTAGCTGTGGGATAGATTCCCAGGAGTAGCATTGTGGTTGAAATGCATCTGTAATTTTGGTAGATATTGCCAGATACCCTTCCATGGGGGCTGGCCATTTTGCCTGCCTTCTAGTGCAGTGTGAGAGTGTCTATTTCTTTGCAGCTTTAGTAACTGAGCATTTTCAAACTTCTCTTTGGGGCTTTTTTGTTTGTTTGCTTTGTTTTGTTTTGGTTAATCAAATAAGTTAGCTCAAGGTAATTCAATTTGTATTTCTCTTATTCTTTCTTGAGGTCCTAGTGTATTATTATTTTTGTTTGGTTTCATGATCTCCCAGAGAAGGATCATGACCTGATGATGGCAAGGTAAGGGATTCTTAGGGTGGAGAATTCTTCCTAGATGCTTCACTCTTGAGCTCTAAGGACTTCATAAGATTCTGGATCTTCCGTCATGCCCTTGTGTGTTAGTTTTATTACTCCATGTTTTCCTGTAGTTATTAGTAATTGTAATACTAAGCAACATGTATTGAGTGCTTCTTACATTCTAGGTGCTATCCTGAGCACTCTCTATATTTACTCTTCAAAAAAAAAAAAAAAAAAAAAAACTTTATAGGGAAAGACGTTATAATCTATATTCAGATAAGGAAATGGAAGCACAGCAAGGTCAGTAACTTGCCTAAGGTCCCAAAGACAGAACCTAGGCAGTCTGACAGAGGGTGAACAAAATCCTGTTTTTTTTTTCCTTTTTTTTTTCTGGGACAATCCTGGTTTTTGCCTTGAAAGTTTCATGTCCCTGAAAACTCTTCAGCCTGGGCAAACTGGGACAGTTGGTGACCCTAATTTGACCCTAGAGTCCTTGTATATCACTATTACATTTGTCTTAAGCCTACAAGAGCATGCATGCATGTAATCAGAGGAATGGAGGAGAGAGCATTGCTATAGCGGCATGTGTGAGACTTTTAATTTGTAGATTCCTATTTTTATTCAATTAGCCTGACACCACGGGAGCAGGAAAAAAGAGTGGGGCCATTCCCTCAGTCAGGTAGCTGCAGAAATGAGAAATAGCCACAGAGACATAGTAGCTAATCCAGCTGCTATCATCAGAAATCCATGTGGAGATCTAGTAAAAAAAAAAACAAACCAAAAACAAACCACACACACATATATATATATAATCTTGTCACTATGGTAAGTGAACAATTTGCATGCACTCTTTCAATTACTCCTCAGAGTAGCTCTATGAGATAGGTACTAGTATCGCATCCATTTTCCAGATGAAGAGAGTTTAAGAAACTTACCCAAAGCAAGGTTAATCAAAACTCAAGCTGCCTGCCTGCAAAATCCATGCATGTTTTACCTAAATGTAAGTGCATATTTGATTCCTAACTGGGCTCGTAATGACTAACAGTAGGAAAGACTCTCGAAATCCTGAATCTTTGGACTTGCTGCAAGAGATGCTGATTTGTGCTTGAATGGAGAAGCCTAGCAGCTAAACAATTAGAGATACTTTTAAAGATTTCCAACAGCTTTGGGAACAAGCACTTGTTTAAACGTGTTGAGGCTGTGAAGAGCAACAAATAAGGTTCTGCTCTATTTTTGCCACCAGGAGCCATGTGATCTTGAGCAAGACTCATTTAAACTCTCTTGGTTTAGGTACGTAAGTATAAAATGAGGATAATTGTTTCTTACTTATTTCAAAGATTATCTTCTGAAGACCCTTCTTTTTCTAAGATTAATCACAATCCATACATCCCTGATTTCTCAAGCTACATTATATTTGTATTAGTCTGTTCTCATGCTGCTAATAAAAATATACAAGAGTGGGTAATTTATAAAGGAAAGAGGTTTAGTTGATTCACAGTTCAGCATGGCTGGCGGGGTTGGAGGGCCTTAGGAAACTTACAGTAATGGCAGAAGGGATAGCAAACACGTCCTTCTTCACAAGGCAGCAGGAGAGAGAATGAGTGCCCATTAAAGGAGGAAGTCCCTTCAAAAACCATCAGATCCCGTGAGAACTAACTCACTATCATGAGAACAAGATGTGGGAAACAGCCTCCATGATTCAATTATCTCCGCCTGGTCCCTCCCATGACATGTGGGGATTATGGTAACTACAGTTCAATATGAAGATGAGATTTGGGTGGGGACACAGCCAAATCATATTAATACCTGAGAAAAAACAAGGACCCAGTATAGAAAACTTTATACTAATACACAGTATATATACATTTATATAATTCAAGAATAAATTTGGCTAGAGTCCTATAATAGGATTTCTCAAGTTAGAATTTCTAAACTGGCCCCCCAAAGATGTTCTGCCTAATCCCCAGAACCTGTGAATGTGATGAAATGTCTTTGATTATATTATATGACACAGCTGACCTTGAAATAAGGGGATTATTCTGGGTTAGCCAGTGGGCCCGTTACAATCACATGATCCCTTAAAAGCAGAGAGCTTTCTTTGACTGGTGGCAAGTAGGGCTAAAGTAGGAATAATGGTAGTTGAAGAGATTGAAGCAAGAGGGCCATTTGACACACCCCTCTTGGCTTCAAAGATGGAAGGAATATGGGTGGCCTTTATAATCTGAGAGCAGATCCCAGCTAACAGCAAGCAAGAGATCAGGAACCTCAGTCCTGCAAGTACAAGGAATGAATTCAGCCAATAGCCAGAATGAGTTTGCAAGCGGATGCTTCTCTAGAACCTCTAGATAATATCCCAGCCTAACCAACACTGATTTCAGTCTTACGAGGTCCTGAGCACAGAACTTAGTGAAGCCCACTTGAATTTCTGACCTGCAGAACTGTGAGATGATAACTGTACTGTGATGATAAATGTGAGATGTAACTGTGAGATGATAAGTAACTTAACTTGAAGGTTTTTTGTTAGATACCAGGAGATAATTAACATGTCTCCATCTAGGTTTCTTAGATTCCTAATTTTTTATCTCCTACTCTTGTGGCCTTTTGTGCTGCATCCTAGACTGAGGATATTGTCTCAGTATTTCCATATTCCCTCTTGATTTCAAGCAGTTCCACAAAACAAGGAGTCTCCAATCATGTCCTCTCTAATCAAACTCTTGGCAGGATGCTGCTGCTTGACTTTGGTTGTCACCGTCTCTGTCCCTTACCTTATCATTGCTACAGGCCACTGTTTCAATTATTGATCGAGGTCTTACTATCTCACCTTTCCTACTTTCTATTAGAACCAATAAATAAATTCATTAGAACTGATTAATAAATGAATTCAATAAAGTTGCAGGGTACAAAATAAACATAAAAAATCAGTTGCATTTCTTTACACAAATAATGGTCTCTCTGAAAAAGGAATCAAGAACATAATCCCATTTACAATAACATCCAAAAGAATAAAATTTAACCAAGGATGTGAAAGATCTTCACACTGAAAACTATAAAACGTTGATGAAAAAAATTAAAGAACACACAGTTAACTGGAAAGATATCCCAGATTTATGAATTGGAAGACTTAATATTGTTAAAATGTCTGTATTGCTTGAAGCAATATATGGATTCAATGTAATTCCCATCAAAATTCCAATGCATTTTTCATAGAAATAGAAAACATTCTAAAATTTGTATAGAACCACAAAGATGTCAAGTAGCCAAAATAATTTTGAGAAAGAAAAACAAAGTTGGAGGCATCATACTTTCTGATTTCAAATTATAATACAAAGAAATAGTAATCAAACAGTATGATACTGACATAAAAACAGACTCCTACAGCAATGGAATAGAATAGAGAGCCCAGAAATAAACCTGTGCATAGATGGTCAGCTAATTTTTGACAAGGCCACCAGGAAGATACCATGGGGGAAAGGCTAGTCCCTTCAATAAATGATGTTGGGAAAACTTGGTATCCACAGACAAAAGAATGAAACTTCACTAATACCATACAGAAAAATAAACTTAAAGTAGATTAAAGACTGAAACATAAGACCTAAAACTGTAAAACTCCCAGAAAAAAACATAGGGGAAAAGTTTATTGATTTGGCCTTGGCAAGGATTTTTTTGGGTATCTCACCAAAAGCACAAAGAACAAAAGCAAAAATAAACAAGTGAAATGACAGAAAACTGAAAAGCTTCTGTACAGCAAAGGAGTTAATCAGCAAAATGAAAAGGCAGCCAACAGATTGGGAGAAAATGTTAGGGAATTATGGGTCAGATAAGGGGTTAACATCAAAAAACAAGGAACTTGCCCAGTGCAATAGTAAAAAAAATAATTCAATTAAAATTTGGGCAAAATACACGAATAGACATTTGTCCAAAGAATAAATAAAATGGCCAACAATTATATGAAAAGGTACTCAACATCATTAGGTATCAGGGAAATGCAAATCAAAACCACATTGAAATATCATCTCACTCCTGTTAGAACAGCCGTTATCAAAAAGAAAAGAGATATAAAGTGTTGATAAAGTTGTGAAGAAAAGAGAACCCTAATACAATGTTGGTAGGAATGTAGATTGGTGCAGCCATTGTGGAAAACATTATGGAGGTTTCTAAAGAAATTAAAAATAGATTTATCATAAGACCCAGCAGTCCTCCAATTTTTTTTACTCTTAAGTTTAAAAAAGTTTTTAAAAGTGTCTATTAGATGAAAGGAGAATATACGACTTATGAAAAATTCAGATGCTTTTTTGTTGGTCAAGTGTTACTAGGGAGACATTGTGGCAACAGAGTTGAAGCAATAGAGGTGAAATCCAAAGTGACATGAGGCTAAGATTAGAACCAGAATCATTGTGAGGAAACAAATTTACACCAGATGATAGAGCTCAAGAGTAAAACGGAAATGGAAAAGGAAAAGCAAGGTCAATAGCTAAGAATAGAGCAGGACTAAGGCTGTGAATGGCAAATTGGTGCTTGGTGTGTATTACAAGGGGTGTGTTCTCAGTCTGGACATAGAGTATATTAGTCCTGTCTGTAAGTGCAAGTCCTAAATATGTATTAGCTGTTACTAAAGTACTGTGGGTATATGTGTGCATGGAGAGGGAAAGACAAGCAATTAATGGAAAGATGTTCACACAAGATGGAGCAGAGTGGGAAGCTGTTTTTAAAAATAATACAAATTGTGTGTGGATACAGGTTGATCCCCTCTTTTAATAGTGAGTGTTACTGATTTTATCTAAACAATTTACTCTTTAAGGACTTTGAGGCTAGGAAAATAAACCTATTTTATATTAACCATTATTTTAGCTTCAAAAAAGACAAAAGGTCTTTGGTGAAACTAGCAATGTAACCCTTGGGGCCAAGTCATGAAAATGTGTATACTCGCAGCATAACTCTCTCTAGCTGTTAAGCTGTCCCAGTGCCTGCTCTGTCAATGTTTTAGAGCATTCTATCGCCCCAGTGGCATTCTACAAAGTTTTCAGAGCTGATGCTGGAATTTTCTGAGGCTAGCTCTATAAATAATTGAGTTTCCATCCCACAGATTTTACTTCCGTTTTTGTTATGTCTAGCTGGAAAATGTACTGACACCATTCAGCTTTCTTCTCTCCCTCTAGGTTTCTTCCAACACTAACTCTGGCCCATTTCTCCCTTAAAAAATAAATGTGGAAAGAGCTGAGATTAGCTTCCCCTGCTAAAAATGGTGCCTTCCTTCACCAGTATTATTGATAAGATTAAATTGTTTTGTGGACCTCCAAAGAATTTTAGTTCTGTTAGGAGCCTCTAGCTTGAGAGTTTTGGCTGGACCTTTGAAATTGTGTAGGCCTTAGGAATAGGCCTAGACAGGAGGATATTGGGTTTTGCTCTGTAGATGGAGGATTCATTTTGTAAAGATTTGGGCAGAAAGCTGTTTTTTGGTCTTATTAATTCATGCTATTGTGCTTTGATTATGTAACAGCTTCATTGCTTTTAATGATTGATGGAGGTGATGATGGTGACGTACTCTCTTGAGACCAGGTGGTGTTAACAGGTTTTAACATTGGTTCCTCATTCCTACTCAACCAGCATGACTTTTCTCTTGATATTTTTCATGTTGTCAAGGTCTTGGATTATTGGAAATGAAAGACAAATAAAAAAGAAAATCTCACCTCAAATTTTAAGATATCTCAATTCATAAAGTAACTGTTTTTGTGATCCTAGGGCACCATACTTCATCTGATCAAACACTTTCACTGGAAGGAAATCTGTTGGATATAGTTAGTATTTATATGATAGATGACCAAAAGAATTGGTAGGCAATCCTACTTTTGGGTTATTATGTACTGCAACCTTGTTTTGGGTTATTATCTATTGAGTATTATCTATTGAGTGTAATAGAAGTTAACTACTTCAATGTCAGATCTTCTAAAAGAGTGAAGATACAGGGAATATCATTTATTTACTCTTCACTTATTTATTTAGTCAAAAATATTTATCACATATCCACCATGTGCCAGATACTGTGTTAGGTGCTGGGAATACATAAGTAAAGAAAACAGACAGGCTCTCAGGGCACTTTCATTTTAATAGGGAACATAGAAGACAGTAATGAAATAAAGTAAGAGATAAGCACTAATCACATGAAGAAGACAACACTGTGGGTAAGAGTGATTAGTCACTAAAAAAAGTAAGAATTTCTAAAAAGGTAGATAGATAATATATTTTATAAAAACCATAATATCATAAGGAACAGCAGTATAATATATAGCTATTGACCATCAGGATACATGATATTTGCTACAATGACTTTCTTTTTCTTTTAACTTTGCATTTCCTTTTATATTTCTTCAGGTTTCCTATTATATAGGACTTCGGGGGCGGGGGTAGACAGGATTGCAAAACTTTTGATCTAATAGATATTTTAGAATGATCTAATTTCCTTCACTTTGTAGATGATGAAAATGAGGCTCAGAGAAGTTATCAGGCTTGTTCAGGGTTTATAGTTAGGGACAGCTAATTACGAGTACCCAGTGCTCATCCCTGGAAATTTCCAGTGAGTGGTGCATCTCTAGGTTTTTAATTTATAAAGCCTGAAATCTAAGCTTTCATGGTCTCATATGTGATCAACACTGAGATGGCTCAAGTTCTCCAGGGGTTACTTTTTATTTAATACCTATTAACAGCCCACAAGCTCTCTTCTTACCCCCAAATCAGGAAGAAGCCTAGCCTTTAATGAGCTCTTACTTGCCTTCTCTCTGTCTGGCTTAATGCTCTCTAGGCTTCAATGTGGGTGGATTCCAGCAATTTCAAACTGTTTCCCCAGGCTGCTATGGATATGCTTAGATTGCTTAAGTCTCAATGTAGACACAGTTAATTTTGTGAGCACTTCTGAGATGAGACTATGTAGTTAGCAAAACATTACCAAAGGTTTGGGGATAACAGAAGAGAATTATTTTGCAGAACAGAAAAAGGAACCTGGATATTAGCTGTCACTAGAGTTTATTGGCAAAGCCCTCAAGAAGAGTTCCCTCTTTGTCATCTCTTTCAACCTTCTTCTAAACCTAGTCCTACCACCATCGTGTGGTAATCAGCTTAAGACACCATGGCCTTTGACCATGTCCCCATTACCTGCAGCCCTAGCTGTTGGGCCATCACTGGCCCTAGAGAGTTGAGAAAATCTTTTCTTCCTCAAGACAGACACTTCAGTCCACAATGATGATAACCTTGTGTTAAATCATACAGAGCAGTTTGCTCTTCATAGTCTCACATTTTCTGTCCCAGATTTGAATTTGGGCTTTCTTTTTACCTAATCAAAAAGCTGTTCCCCCTACTACCATTTATGATGCCTTCACTTCCAGCTAAATTTAAAACAAATAAACAGAAAACTGTTGGCAGCTTTGAAATAATAATTTCCCTTGCCTAATAGCCAACTATCAAAATTTTAGTTCTTATTGGGTCAAATTTCTGAACATCTCCTTACATGATAATCTAAAGAATTTCCCCCACTACTTTGCTGGTAGTTAGCTTTCCTTACCAATTTCACAGTGTGTTTCAAAATCCAGCCTTCTCTGGGAGGCTGCTTATCCTCATGTCCTTCTTTTTTTCTTTTCTTTTTTTTTTTTTTTTTTGAGACAGAGTTTTGTTCTGTTGCCCAGGCTGGAATACAGTAGCACAATCTTGGCTCACTGCAGCCTCCACCCCCTGGGTTCAAGTGATTCTCCTGTCTCAGCCTCCTGAGTAGCTGCTATTACAGGTACCTGCCACCATACCTGGTGAATTTTTTGTGTGTTTTTAGTAGAGACAGGGTTTCACCATATTGGCCAGGCTGGTCTTGGACCCCTGACCTCAACTGATCTGCCCGGCTTGGCCTTCCAAAGTGCTGAGATTACAGGCTTGAGCCACTGCACCCAGCTGTTATCCTCATGTCCTTCTAATCAGCATGTTATTCTTAGCACTTAGGTATTCAACTTGGATGCCATTTTCACCTGTCATTTATACATATGTGTTCTCCTCATAATTAGAGCACAAACACTTTAGAGACAGTTACTTTGTGTCATGATTCCCTCACCTCCTGTTCTCCACATCTCACAACAATGCCTATTTAGCACTCAACAAATATAACCTATTTCTTGGCAGACTAAAATCTATTGTTATCCCCCAAACATTGCGAAAGGCCTTACACTTACCACATTGTCATTTCTGCTTTGATATTGTCCTTCATTTCACCTTCCTATTGAATTTGTCCCAAGGTCAGTGCTTACTGCTTGTCATATGGATTTGGCATGAAATTCAGATGAAATTCCCATTAAAAGGCATAATTTAGATATCGTTTGACATGAGAAAGCTTAATCTTTACATTTTATGTTATAATTTTCTATTGTGTAACCCAACAGGAAATAGTATGTTGAGAGGCTGGAGATTGAACTGAAGACAGAGTGTCACATTGTTGCTGCTTGATCCAAGAAAAGGACATGGCCTTGTGTGTAGTGGTAGGGATGCTGGTGATCTTAGGAGGCTAGTCAGAGCTGTAATCAGGGCCTGAAAGCCAGTGCAGGGGAGTGTACAGGCAAAGGGGTCACACCTAATGAATGGGTCTTATTGAGAACAGGGAGATGGGCTAAGAAAGAGATATGGGCCGGGTACGGTGGCTCACACCTGTAATCCCAGCACTTTGGAAGGCCGAGGGGGATGGATCATTTGAGGTCAGGAGTTTGAGACCAGCCTGACCAACATGGTGAAACCCCGTCTTTACTAAAAATGCAAAAAACTTAGCCAGGCGTGGTGGTGCATGCCTGTGGTCCCAGCTATTCGGGAGGCTGAGGCAGGAGAATCGCTTGAACCCAGGAGCTGGAGGTTGCAGTGAGCCGAGATTGCACCATTGCACTCCAGCCTGGGTGACTGAGCATGACTCCATCTCAAAAAACTAAATAAATAAAAGAAAGAGACATGGAGAAGGTGTGGGTCACTATACTCTCAGGCCCAACTGTGGCCTGGAAACACACAACATAGGAGGAGAAGTGGAGGGATGGATCAAGGAGTGAGGAGTACATTTTGCAGGTGTTAGCAGAACTTGGTGTGTTTAAAATTTTTTAGGTCAGTAAAATTAAATGGTAACTCACCCAATATATCTATATGACTCACCCTTGTGCCCAGTCTTACCCTATCCTCCTTTTAATATATGTCTAATAAATATATAATAAATAAATAAATAAATAAATTTATATTTGAAATGGAGTCTTGCTCTTTTGCCCAGACTGGAGTGTAGTGGCCCAATCTTGGTTCACTGCAACCTCCACCTCACGGGTTCAAGTGATTCTTCCCACTTAGCCTCCCAAGTAGCTAGGATTACAAGTGTGCACCACCAAGCCTGGCTAATTTTTGTATTTTTAGTAGAGATGGGGTTTCACCATGTTGGCCAGTCTGGTCTCGAACTCCTGACGTCAAGTGATCCACCTGCCTTGGCCTCCCAATGTGTTGGGGATACAGGTGTGAGCCACTGTGCCTGGCCTCTTTTAATATTTAATACCGTGTGAAAATCCAAGAAGCTTTGCCTTTCCAGAGTTTGAATTCATCACTATGCCCAAAATAACAGCTTAATATCTTTGAAGGTTTTGGTTATTTACCTAATCTAGTTGTATTTTTCTTAAACAGAGGAAAGTTATCTTTGATTGTGAATAAGCAGAGCTAATCTATGGTGAAAATTTAGAACATACACATCTATAATAATTTCAACATTAAGTAAAACTACTTCTCTGGGTGTCAAAACATATGCATATCTATACATAGTGGATGAAACTGACATCAGTCAACAGAATGCAGAACGGATACATTTGGGGCCAAACAGCTTAAGTTTCAACCCCATCTCTACTCATTTAACTGTGTGATCTGGGCAAGTTATTTTGCTTATTTGAGCCTCAGTTTCTCCATCTGTTAAATGAAGGTAGTTCAGTTGGCCCTTGAACAACATGGGTTTGAACTGCATGGGTCCACTTAAACATGGATTTTTTTCAATAAATATATTGGCAAATTTTTTGGAGATTTGGGACAATTTGAAAAAACTTGCAGATGAACTGCATATCCTAGAAATAGCCCCCAAATTAAGAAAAGTTAAGTATGTTATGAATGCATAAAATATATGTAGATATTAGTCTATCTTATCATTTGCTAACATAAGATATACACAAAGCTATTATAAAAAGTGAACATTTATTAAAACTTACGCACACAAACACAGACCACTCATGGCACCATTCCCAATCAAGAGAAATGTAAACAAATATAAAGACACAACATTAAATTATAACTGTATAAAATCAACTGTGGCACATACTGTAATAATTTTGCAGCCACCTCCTATTGCTACCGCACTGAGCTCAAGTATTGCAGATATCTGTTGAAAATGCTGTTTAAGCCGGGCGCGGTGGCTCAAGCCTGTAATCCCAGCACTTTGGGAGGCCGAGACGGGCGAATCATGAGGTCAGGAGATCGAGACCATCCTGGCTAACACGGTGAAACCCTGTCTCTACTAAAAAATACAAAAAACTAGCCGGGCGAGGTGGCGGGCGCCTGTAGTCCCAGCTACTCGGGAGGCTGAGGCAGGAGAATGGCCTAAACCCGGGAGGCGGAGCTTGCAGTGAGCTGAGATCCGGCCACTGCACTCCAGCCTGGGCGACAGAGCAAGACTCTGTCTCAAAAAAAAAAAAAAAAAAAAGAAAGAAAATGCTGTTTAATGCTAATCATCTCCACATGAGCATTTTTTTTTTGTCTCTCCAGTAAATTGGATATTGCAATAAAAAGTGATCTCTCACAGTTTTCATGTATTTTCCATCATGTTTAGTGCAACATTGTAAACCTTGAATAACACCATAGGTTCCATGTGACGTGCCACTGGTGATGCTGCTGGACGTGCTCCCAAGAAGCAGAGAAAGGTCAGACATTACAAGAAAAAGTTGAATTGCTTGATATGTACCATAGATTAAGGCTTGCAGTGGTGGTCACTGCCATTTCAGACAGGTAATTCATCTTATAAACAGATGGCATAAACTTATGGTGTCAATAAATATAACATTTTACTGTAAATATATTTTTCTTATGTCTTTTAAATAACATTTTTTCTCTAGCTTACTTTATTGTAAGAATGCAGTACATAATACATAGACCATACGAAATATGTGTTAATCAACTCTTCATGTTACCAGTAAGGTTTCCAGTCACCAATAGGCTATTAGTAGTGAAGCTTTGGAGAGTTCCATTATGCTTGGAGTTTTTGACTGTGCGAGGATTGACAACTATAACTTCTGCATTGTTCAAGGGTCAAATGTATTTACCTTATGGGGTAATGAGAGTTTAAATGAATGAATATGTTTAAAGCTTGCAGAAGAATGTCTGGCACACAGTACCAAATAAGTATTAGCTATTATTATAATTACACTCCTGTGGTTTACTTTGGTAGTAAGTTCGTGTTTAAAGTGCTTGGGGGTGAAGAAGATTTTACTGTTAATCACTTTTACAAATATTGAAAGTTGGATTTTCTCTTCTTCTCCTGAAGAATGTGTGTGTGTGCATACATTTATACGATGTGTTTGTGTACATAGTGATTTTTGAAAAGTGAGTGCTTGTTAATTTCTGTATTACCCAATCATGGATTGAATTTTCTTTTTTGGTAATGCTGAAAGTATTTTACTAATAGGGCAGGTTCTTTCTCATCTTAATTACCAGAGAGAGAATGTAATTCAAATGTGTAAACAGTTTCAGTGAAGGTGTGAGCCCACAGAATTTTCTTTATATTAGGGCCAGAGGAACGGTTTAATTTTCTCTGTTATGTTCCAAATACATCTCAAGCTGTACTGGGAATATCACTATAAAATAAAGGAGCTGTTGCAATTCAGCACCTCCTACGCACAGCTAATTAGATAGAATGAGAGGCAAGGAGCAGACAAGTATCAAGCTCATACATATTACACATTTTTATTAATAACATACAAATGATCTTAACGAAACCTGCATTTTCCATGAGTAACAATCTCACACACAAGTTTGTTCCCTTGTCCAGGAACTCCAGCGGGAATGGAAATGCCCTGGAATTTTAATGGCTTAACAGACTCTCATTATTTTGCAGCCTCTCACCCAAGCTTCTCCCAGTTTCTAGGACCCAAGCGACTAAATGAAAGACCCATGTTTCCTTTGGGCTCTACGTGAACTTGTGATCCTAGAAACTCCCAGAGACAAGTCTTGGCATTTAAAAAAAAAAAATCTCAAATCAAAACCCTAATAATTCACAAAGGTCTAAACTAGGTCTCTCTGTTTTCTGTTCCCCTCACTCCCTTCGTTGTGTTTACCCAAATTTGTGAGTATACATTTTTCCTGTGATACTTTTTTTAAAAGTCTGTCTTAGCCAGGTGTGGTGGCTCACGCCTATAATCCCAGCACTTTGGGAGGCCGAGGTGGGTGGATCACATCAAGCCTGGAGTTTGAGACCAGCCTGACCAACATAGTGAAACTCCATCTATACTAAAAATACAAAAAAATTAGCCTGGCATGTGGGCAGGTGCCTGTAATCCCAGCTACTCGGGAAGCTGAGGCAGGAGAATTGCTTCAACTTGAGAGGCAGAGGCTGCAGTGAGCCAAGATTGCACCACTGCGTTCCAGCCTGGGCAACAAAAGCAAACTTCATCTCAAAAACAAAAACAAAAACAAAAAAAACCTGTCTCCCACTGTAGATGCAAGCTCCTGAAATCAGGTGTCATGTCTATCTCTGGCTATTGCCAGAGCTATGCACACTTCTGACATACTGTAGGTTCTATATGATTTGATGTGTGTGCCAGGTGGATGCTACAGCTAGGGCTTTTACGACTTCTTTGTTAAACTGAATAATTATTTATACATAATACAATTTACACTTTGAAGCATATGCTTTCATGTGTTTGACAAATGTATGGAGTCACGTAATCTTGACCATAATTGAGATAAAGAAGCGTTACATCACTCCCCAAATTCCTTCATGCCCCTCTTCACTCAGTCTTCTACTTCGCTTTCACCTCTACCCCCTGGAAATACCAATCCATATTACCTTCCTATAATATTGCCTTTTCTAGACTATTATATAAATGACATGATATACTGGGTAGTCTTTTGTGTCTAGCTTCTTTCACATAGCCTAATGCTTTGGAAATTCATCCATGTTGTTTTGTGTATTAGTAGTTTGTTACTTTTTATTACTGAAAAGTAGTATAGTAGATTCTTGATAATTATTTGTGGGAAATATAAAAAGGAAACAGATTTGGAAATATACCTATAAATGGATTAAGTGAGAAAAATGTAAACATCTGTATCTGCAAATCCTTGCTGTGTGTCAGGATAATAGGTTAATAATATTTTAATGGTAATCACTGTAAATTTTAACACTAGTTTTTTTTGTTTTTTTTTTTTTTTTTTTGAGATGGAGTTTCACTCTGTTGCCCAGGCTGGAGTACAGTGGCACGATCTCGGCTCACTGCAACCTCCGCCTGCCAGGTTCAAGCAATTCCTGCCTCAACCTCCCGAGTAGATGGGACTATAGGTGCATGCCACCATGCCCGGCTAATTTTTTGTATTTTTATTAGAGACAGGGTTTCACCATGCTGGCCAGGCTGGTCTCGAACTCCCTACCTCGTGATTGGCCCACCTTGGCCTCCCAAAGTGCTGGGATTACAGGTGTGAGCCATTGTGCCTGGCCCTAGGTCTTGCTTTTAATCTTCAGATTTTTGATGGAGTAGTCATCCAAATAATTGGACAATTTAATTAAATTGAAAAATTTAAGCATCATTTCTAGTGTAAATGAAATAATATTCTGTTTCTTTGATACCTAGACATTAACATCTGGATATTGTCTTGAGATCTTTAGTGGAGACCCTGATACATAAGGGAGGCTGATCTTTTCATCATAGATTATCCCCATTGGTACAGAGGGCACTGCACTTTTCAAGTAAAACTTTCACATTTCAGCTAAAATGATATGAGAATTATCTTAGATGATGGAAAAATAACTTAAAATACATTGTTTGCCCAATCTTACCCTTAGAAAAATAAAAACCAATATTGGATGGTTTTGGGTGAATACAGGTTTCATCTTGGATTCTTTTTTAAAATTATTATGTATTTATCTATTTTCTTATTTTTTAGAGATGGGGTCTTGCTCTGTTGCTCAGACTGGAGTGCAATGGCGTGGTCATATGTAACTGCAGCCTCAATATTCTGGGCTCAAGAGATCCCCCTGCCTCTCCTCTTGGATTCTTGAAGAGTATTTTCCTCAGTGGTTACTGGGACTGTGACAAAGAAAATGTTGCTATTTCAGAGTGCCCTAATGTTAAGTCATTGAGATAAAAGGAAAATCAGGTCTGTCCTTTCTGTCACGACATAAATGATTAAGGAGAGGCAAAATGTGTGAGAAAAGAGTACTGGGTTAAGAATGAGATGTGGATTCTACTTAGCCAAAGTGATTTAACCTCTTGTAACAGTAGTGCTCTCTGGTAAAATTTGGATAAATAATTATTAAGTCCTGCCTATCTCTTGGGGTTGGCTGCTCCTTATTGTAAAATGCTACTAGCAATAATATTCTCTTTGGTTTGCCTGTTCTTTTACCAGAAACACTCCTGTACAATGGTTGAACATGTTGACTTCTCCCCTAACACAGCAGTAGAGATCACTGTGGGGAAAGTTATTTCTTCCTTCACTCCTTTGCAGTAAAGGTCTTCATAAGCACAGAAGAGTCTTATAAAAAATGTCTTGTGTTTTAACTCAAAAATGATATATGACAATATACAAACTTATTTGTAAAATTCTGCACATTAATTTTGAAAAACTACTAAATAGTAAATTCCCAAGATCTTGCTTATTTACTTACGATGTGCCTGGCACTATGCTAGGAATACGACATGTACTATCTCATTTAACCATCACAATGCTCCTCTAGGGTAGGTAATGTTATGGGTCATATTTTAGAGATGAGGAAACAGGCTTAAAGATATTAAATAACTTGCTCAAGGTCATCAAAAATAGAAATGGGATTGAAACCCAGCTCTTTCTCTCTCTCTCTCTCTCTTTTTTTTTTTTGAGACGAGTCTCTCTCCGTTGCCCAGGCTGAAGTACAGTGGCACAGTCTCAGCTCACTGCAGCCTCCGCCTCCCATGTTCAAGCAATTCTCCTGCCTCAGCCTCCCGAGTATCTGGGATTATAGGTGTGCACCACCACGCCCAGCTAATTTTCATATTTTTAGTAGAGACTGGGTTTCACCATGTTGGCCAGGCTCTTCTAGAACTGCTGACGTCATGTGATCCACCCGCCTTGGCCTCCCAAGGCCAGCTCTCTTTAATTGCAAAGGCAGCCCAGACTCTTAAGCAGTGGTATGCTGGTAAACTGGATTTCTAGTTTCTACTTTTTGGTTACTATGAATAATGTTACTATGAACATATTTTTAATTCTCTAGGGTATATACCTAGGAATGGAATTGCTACACACATGGTAACTCTGGTAAACTTTTTGAGGAATTGTCAAATCATTTCCTAAAGCAGCTGAAATATTTTACATTCCCACCAGTAATGTATGAGAGTTCAGATTTCTCCATATCCTTGAAAACAATTCTTATTTCTGGCTTTTTTACTTTAATCATTCTAGTGGGTATGAAGTAGTATCTCATGGTTTTGATTTTTATTTCTCTAATGATAAATATTGAGCATCTTTTTGTGTGCCTATTGGACACTTGCATATCCTTTTTGGAGAAACGTCCTTTTATATCCTTTGCTCATTTAAACATTACATCCTTTTCATCTATGTCTATCTTTATGACAGTAACAAAATTTTGATGATTATAGATAGGTAGAAACTTTCAAAATTCAGTAGGGTGAGTCTTCCAATTTCACTCTTCTTTTTCAAAATTTTTAGATATTTTATTCTTTTGGATGCTATTATAAATTGATTAATTTCCCTTTATTTTTAGGTTGTTCATTACTTGTCTTTTTATGCTTGAGTTGCAGGAGTTCTTTACATATTTTGAATATGGGCCCTTATCAGATATATGATATATAAATATTTTCTCCCATTCTGTGGGTTTTCATTTTCTTGATGGTGTCCTTTGAAGTATGAAAGTTTTAAATTTTAATGTAGTCTAATTTATCTGTTTTTTCACTTCTTGCTTGTACTTTTGGTGTTACATCTAAGAAACCATTGCTGAACTCAAAAGGCCATGAAGGTTTACACCTATGTTTTCTTCTAAGAGTTTTGTAGTTTTAGCTTCTACATTTAGGTCTTTGATCCATTTTGAGTTAATTTTGGACATGATTTGAGGCTAGGGGTCCAAATTCGTTCTTTTGCATGTGGATTGCCAGCTGTTCCAACGGCAGTTGAAAAGGCTATTAGTTCCCCCGTTGAATGATTCTGGTATCCCTTATTGAAAATCAGTTGACCATAAGTGTACAGGTTTATTTATAGATTTTTCAATTTTCTGTTGATCTATATGTCTATCTTTATGATAGTAGCAAAAGTTTGATGATTATAGTAGTAACTTTTAAAATCCAGAAGTGTGAGTCTTCTCACTTTACTCTTCTTTTGCAAGATTTCTTTAGGCTATACTAGGTTGCTTGTGTTTTCATATAAATTTTAGAATTGGTTTGTTAATGTCTGTAAAAATGGCAGCTGGAATTTTCATAGGTATTGTGTTAAATCTATAGATTAATAGTATTACCCTCTGAACAATATGAAGTCTTCCAGTTCATGCAGATGGATGTCCTTCTATTTTTTTTTAGGTCTTCATTAGTTTCTTTCAATGATGTTTTGTAGTTTTCAGTATACAAGTCTTACACAACATTGATAAAATTTATTTTTAGGTATTTTATTCTTTTGGCTGCTATTATAAATTTATTTTTTCCCTTACTTTTATTTTTTGGTTGTTCATTGCTAGTATACAGAAATACAATTGCTTTTATGTATTGATTTTATAGCCTGCAATCTGAGTGAACTTCTTTATTAGTTTGAATAGGTTTTTTCATGGATTTCTAAGTACACTGTATATATAAGATTATGTTACCTGTGAATAGAGATGTTTCTTTCTTTCCATCTGAATGCCTTTTATTTTCTTGCCTGATTACTGATTAGAACAGTCAGTACAATGGTGAAGGAAGCTGTGAGAGCAGACATCTACCCTTTGCTTCTGATTTTAGAGGGAAAGTTTTCACTCTTTCACCATTAAGTATGATGTCATCTGTGAATTTTCATGTATGCTCTTTATCAGGTTAAGGAAATTCCCTCCTATTCCTAGTGTGTTGAGTATTTTCATCATGGCAGGCTGTTGGATTTTATCAGATGCTTTGTCTGTGTCTTTGGATATGATTATGTGGTTTCTGTCCATTATTCTATTAATACGGCATATTACATTGGTTGATTTTTCTCCCCGTAGTTAACTAAACCACATTCCTGGAATAAATCCTACTTGGTCATGGTGTATAATTCTTTCATATGTTGCTGGATTCAGCTTGCTACCTGATAATATTTTGTTAAGGATTTTTGTGTCTACATTCATAAAGGATATTGGTCTGTAATTTTCTTTTGATATCTTTTTCTCGTTCTGGTAGCAGGTAATACTGGCCTCATAGAGTGTATTGGAATGTGTTTCCTCCTCTTCTGTTTCTTGTTTCATGAAGGATTGGTGTTAGATCTTCTTTAAATACTTGCTAGAATTTTCCAGTGAAACCCTCTAAACCTTTGAGTGTTTCTTTTTTCTTAGTCAGTCTAGCTAAATAAAGATTTGTCAATTTTGCTGTTTTCAAAGACCAACTTTTGGTTTCATTAATATTCTCTATTTTTTTTTTTTTAATTCTCTGTAGCATTTATTTCTACTCCAATCTCTACTATTTCTTTCCTTCTGCTGGATTGGGGTTTAATTTGCTCTTTTTTTTTTTTTTTTCTTGGTGGGAGGTCTTAAGATAGAAGGTTAGGTTGTTAATTTGATATCTTCCTTTTAAAATTGGCATTTACAGGTATAAATTTCCTCCTAAGCACTGCTTTAGCTATATTCCACAAGTTTTGTCATGTGGTGCTCTCATTTCATTCATTTCAAAATATTTTAAAATTTCCTTCTGATTTCTGTTTTATTAATTGGGAATATATTGTTTGATTTTCACATGTTTGTGTATTTCTCAAATTTCCTTTTGTTACTGATTTCTAGTTTTATTCCCTTGTGGTTAGAGAACATATTTTGCATGAATTCAATCTTTTAAAATTTATTAAGACTCATCTTAGGTCTACCACATGGTCTGCCCTGGAGAGTGTTCCATGTGCACTTGAAAAGAATGTGTATTCTGCTGTTGTTTGATGGAGTGTTCTATAGATGTCTGTTAGATCTAGTAGGCTTATAGTGTTGTCAATGTTTTCTACCCATTTTCTTGTTGGTCTTCTGCCTAGTTCTAGTTTTAGCTGTTTCCAAGGCTATTTCAGAGCTGTGGAAGGTAGAATGGGAAAAGGGCAAGTTAAATCTCCTAAAATCTTGCTGTGCTTATTATGATTCAGCCATTTATATTGAATTAATGTTTCCCAGATAGTTGTAAGCCTTTTGCTAATATTCAGAGTTCTGAAAGAAGTTGATTTTCATGAAATTTACCCATATTCTCATTGATTTTATAGAGGAACAGATTTTTGGAGATCTTCTTTCTACCATTTCCACTGATATCCTGGAAATGATAGTTTTTAGTATAAAAGGTGGTGGCTGATCTGAGCCATCTTTTTTTTAAGTCTTGTAAATAAATTCTAAGTACATAAATACATTTTGCATAAGGCTGAATTGATCAAAATATGGTTAAGGATCATCTCCATTAGAATTACCTGGGAGGTACATTAAGGATACAGATTACTAGACCGTGCCAGGCATAGTAAACCAGCTTCTCTAGAGGGAGAACCCAGTACTTTATTATTTTTCACAACTTCCATGTTATTTATATATATTTACAAACTAAAATTGAAAAATCACTGCCATGTGGTATTCTACAACTGATGTAATTCAGTGCTTACATACTGTCTATTGAGTTGTAAGATCAATTTTGAACATCCTGAATTTCAGCAACAGGAATTTTGGCAGATAATAACACTTTCCTTAAGTTTTACATTTGTCAATTATACTTTAACATTGTTTTAGCATAGCATATCATGAAAATATCAAGGGTTCTGCATCTACTATTTGGTAGTGGCTCATGGACTTTCATTCTGTCATTTAATTCTCAAGAGTATGATTTTTTTACCCCTATTTTAAAGGCAAAGAACCTGCCGAGGGTCATGTGACTAACAAGTGACTGAACTAGAATTTAAAAGAAGTATTCCTTGTACTAAATCCCATGTTCTTTCTGCTTTACCTTCCTAGTTCTCATAGGCTACATCTTTATTAGACACTTCTCACTTGAACATAATGATTATTTTGCCAATAGATCCACAACACGTGTTCACTTCAATGTCTTTTAAAATATTTTAGCACATTAGATGTCTTTCTTACCTCTTTGTAATGCGATTCAACCTCTCTTTGTCTGAAAGCTACAAAATAATTGGCAAATAAAAATGAGTTGTATGTCACAGGTATGAAATGTGGTATGCATGAGCAAGGAGGCAAAACAATTTGGAGCCTCTCTGTGGGCCAAGGGCTGAATTTCACAGCAGCTCTAAAATGAAGGTGAAAGAAAGGAATTGAGGCCCTTAAGCAAACCAAATCAAATTAGTTCAAAGAAAAGGAAATGACTTTTCACATTAATAGAGATGAGCTGGCATGCATGTGCTAAATACCCTCATATTTTCAAATGACTGTACGAATGTGTCACTTTCTCAAGGCTGTGGGCAATGGGTGTATATTTTAAAAGATGATTTCAAAAGAACAAATTTTGAGCTGGCCATCATTTCCTGGTGCAGTCTGTTAGCTATGGGGATATTTCTTAGAATTCTGAATTTTGTTCATCACTTGTCAAAAGGAGAGAGCATGGCACAGAGGGGTGCCCCTGTAGCCCTAGACATACCTAGAAAATTGGATGTCCTGCTTCAGAGACTTTTAGACCTGTGAGTTTATGATTTTGTTCTCACCCTTTCTGTGCCTGTGCAAAATTCCTCAGGTCAATTACGTGTGATAGAGGACTCAAGAGAAATCCTACTGTACAGAATTAATTTTGTGCTCTGAATTTTATCAGATTGGTTCAGGTATGGGTATATATTCCTTATTCAGTGCCAATTTTTAGATAAATAGACTCAGAACTCCTTGAAAAGAGGGACTGTGTCTCATTTAGTCTTACACTATCAAAACCTAACATGGTACCTTGCTCATACTAGGCACTTGAAGCATCTGAAGAATAAACAGCTGTATTCATGATCCATGAATACAAGTTCACAGATCATGCTTCTCTTCTCATCTGTTCTCAATCTATTGCTTTATTAGAAAATAGAATTTTTAACAGTCCAACAATAATTCAGTAAGTATAAAGGTAAAGAATAAAAATAAAATGAAAAATTGATGTGCCTACCTACTTTGAAAAACAAGAATGTTATAGTTAACTTTGACGTTTCCTGAGTAACCAAACGCTTTCCTCTCCACTGTGTGCCCCACCCCAGAGGTAACTACCATCCTTAACTTTGAGTTTATCATTCAGTCTAGTGCTGTTTTGTTTGTTTGTTTGTTCTCTGAGATGGAGTTTCACTCTTGTTGCCCAGGCTGGAGTGCAATGGCGCTATCTCAGCTCACTGAAACCTCCGCCTCCCAGGTTCAAACTATTCTCCTGCCTCAGCCTCCTGAGTAGCTGGGATTACAGGTGCCCACCACTACGTCCAGCTAATTTTTGTATTTTTAGTAGAGATGGGATTTCACAATGTTGGCCAGGCTGATCTCGAACTTCTGACCTCAGGCGATCCTCCCACTTTGGCGTCCCAAAGTGCTGGGATTACAGGCGTGAGCCACCACGCCCGGCGCTAGTGCTTTTATATTAAAAATAATTGTGCCTCTAATCATTAGGGAAATGAAAATCAAAACCATAATGAGATACCATCTCACGCCAGTCAGAATGGCGATTATTAAAAAGTCAAAAAAACAAGAGATGCTGGCAAGGTTGTGGAGGAAAAGAAGTGCTTCTACACTGTTGGCGGAAATGTAAATTAGTTCAACCATTGGGGAAGACAGAGTGATGATTTCTCAAAGACCTAGAACCAGAAATACCATTTGACCCTCCAATCCCATTACTGGATATATACCCAATGGAGTATAAATCATTCTATTACAAAGATACATGCATGCATATGTTCATTGAAGCACTATTCACAATAGCAAAGACATGGAATCAACCCAAATGCCCATCAATGATAGACTTGATAAAGAAAATGTGGTACATATACACCATGGAATACTATGTAGCCATAAAAAAGAATGAGATCATGCCCTTTGCAGAGACATGGATGGAGCTGGAAGCCATTACTGTCAGCAAACTAATGCAGGAACAGAAAACCAAACACTGCATGTTCTCACTTATAAGTGGGAGCTGAATGATGAGAACACATGGACACGATGGAGAGAACAACACACACTGGGGCCTGTTGTGGGGGTAGGGTGAGGGAGAACATCAGGAAGAACAGCTAATGGATGTTGGGCTTAATACCTAGGTGATGGGTTGATCTGTGCAGCAAACCACCATGGCATACATTTACCTGTGTAGTAAAAACCTTGACATCCTGCCCATGTCCCCCGGAACTTAAAAGTTGAAGAAAAAACAAATAATTTGTTTTTTAATTATTAAAATGTTGGGTTTTTTTGGCCGGGTACTGCGGCTCACACCTGTAATCCCAGCACTTTGGGAGGCCGAGGCGGGTGGATCACCTGAGGTCGGGAGTTCGAGATTAGCCTGATCAACGTGGGGAAACCCCATCTCTACTAAAAATACAAAATTAGTTGGGCGTGGTGGCGCATGCCTGTAATCCCAGCTACTTGGAAGGCTGAGGCAGAAGAATTGCTCGAACCTAGGAGGTAGAGCTTGCGGTGAGCCGAGATCGCGCCATTGTACTCCAGCCTGGACAATAAGAGTGAAACTCTGTCTCAAATAATAATATAAATAAATAAATAAAATGTTGCTCTTTTTTTGTAGAGAGGGTATAAGTAATTTCTGTTTAAATTATCAATAACCCTTATTGATGGGCTGTAAGTCCATAAGGGGTGTGACATAAAGGTCAAAGAGGCTTGCCTTCTCAAAATATATTTAAATCTAAATAGGAGTTTTCATAGCCTTCCCCCAGTGGAGTCTGTAATATGGGATGAATAAAGGAGAGATTTTTGGCTGACGGCTGTTCTTAGTGTCTCTGTACATTCCCACTTGACCTCACATGCTGCTGTTGCTAATGAGACTCTTTAGACTCTTTAGTGGCTGGAGACCTAATGCCCCCTAAGAGCATGGACTTACAGCATGAGGAAACATGGCTACAATTCTTATTGTTTAAATAGCTACTTCTCTTGGATTTGTTGATTAAAACAGCTTCATCACCTTGTAGATTTGGTAGGCAAAAGCCACGTTAAAAGGTAGGCTTGATAAGTCAAAGTTGTTTTCTCACAGAAGCTGAAAGTGATTTATACTTTACTCGCAGAGAAGAGCTTGAGACCACATGAGAGGAAGGCCTTTCTTCTAGGAAACTGTAGGACCCTGATAGACTTTCCAGAAGGGGGAAGCTTTGCTCTGGTAGTTCTTTCTCATGGGGGCAGATTTCCTACTTTTTCACAGCTTCTTTTCCTTGAGTAGGACTAATTTTTTTTTTTTTTTTTTTTGTAAGACAGAGTCTCACTCTGTCACCAGGCTGGAGTGCAGTGACATGATCTTGACTCACTGCAACCCCTGCCTTCCAGGTTCAAGTGATTTTCCTGCTTCAGCCTCCTGAGTAGCTGGGACTACAGGCATGCACCACCATGCCCAGCTAATTTTTTTTTTGTATTTTTAGTAGAGACGGGGTTACACCACGTTGGCCAGGCTGGTCTTGAACTCCTGACCTCAGGTGATCCACCTGCCTTGGCCTTCCAAAATGCTGGGAATACAGGCATGTGCCACCATGCCCTGCCAGGACTAATTTTTTTCTTTGTTCACCACGGTGAGCAAATATAATCTTTCAAATACTCTCAAGAGCAGGCCTGCCTCGGTTTTGCTTGACATTGAATGAATATGATTCAATTCTCAAATACCTTGGTACTGAAAGTGGGGTTTAGGTGTTCTATTATATTGACACTATTTTTACATTAGTCTTATTCATGCAGCACATATTTGTTGAGCATGTGATGTGTGCTAGACGCTAGCAACATAACAGTATATAGAATAGATATAGCCTCTGCCTTCAAAGAGTCTAAAGTCTATTAAGGGAGGCAGACATTCATTCTAATTGCGGTAAGTGCTATGAAGAAAAAGCATATTTCATTTTGCTAAGTGTCATGGAGAGGAGCCTCTTTTCCACCTGCTTCCTATTTTCTTGTGGAGAGGTGTCAATTAATATAGCACTCCTGGCTTCTCTGAATAGGCATGTCTAGCTTAGCCTTTCCCATCCCTTTGCTTTTGGGATGGGCTTGTCTGCTGAGTCTCTCTGCCTCTGAGTGGGAATTAGGGTTGGGGCCTTCCAGGTTTCCAGTGCTGCCGTGATTGCATAGGTCTATCTAATTCTGCCGTTTAAATTAAGAAATCCACTGACACCCTGCACTTAAGTACAGTCCCCAACATAGCCTTTATTAGTATTTTGTTGATACTTGACCCTCATCTGTTTGACACCATTGTCTCTCTCAATTCAGAATTTCAGTGGGATAGGTGGTGGTATTATTGGGTCTCTCAAACCTCAATAGTAAGAATCAATTCGATGCTTATACTAGGGGAACTGACAGACTGTAATTCTGGAGCAGTGTAATTTCTGGAGCAGTATAATTTCTGAACCAGTGGTTTTCAAAATTCTGCTGCTCACAGGAAGGTGGATTGTAGCGAACTGACAGGGCCGAATCCCACCCCCTTCACCAGTGCCTGCAGTGATGGCAGATTTGTTTTGATCTATTTTACATATTAAGCTTCCACATAAAAATTCGGAGCTTAAAAATAGTTTAAAACCAGCACCTTGAACTTATTGCTTTCAAACATTTTAAACCACGATCCTCATAGTTACATTTAATATTATTCAAACTCATATATATTTTATACATGTGTATACTGACCTTACTATCCGTGGTATAGCACATTCCATTTCATACCATTAGAAAGAAAAGTGTGGTTAAAACTCATGGAATTGGTTCCACAACACTCATTACATGAAGTTTAAAAAATTCTGCACGAGACCATGTTTATTTTGTCTCAGGCCTCTTGTCTAGTAATGACCTGACTTTCCGCTAGTAGTATCCTTTTTGCCTCACGGGCCTTATTTCTTTTGGAGCTCAATGTATTATTCATTTTCTGCATACAAATACATTAGGGTTAAACTTATGAAATTACCATCCCTTCTGAGAAAGTGCTTTTTCCACATTGTTATTATTGCTGAGGATTTCAACAATAGCAAAATAATGTATTACATTCCAAACTTGGCAAATGTTACTAAATATTTCTCTTGAGGCTCATTTTTTTTTTTTTTTTTTTTTTTTGAGACGGAGTCTTGCTCTGTCGCCCAGACTGGAGTGCAGTGGCCGGATCTCAGCTCACTGCAAGCTCTGCCTCCTGGGTTTATGCCATTCTCCTGTCTCAGCCTCCCAAGTAGCTGGGACTACAGGTGCCCGCCACCTCGCCCGGCTAGTTTTTTTTTGTATTTTTTAGTAGAGACGGGGTTTCACCGTGTTAGCCAGGATGGTCTCGATCTCCTGACCTCGTGATCCGCCCGTCTCGGCCTCCCAAAGTGCTGGGATTACAGGCTTGAGCCACCGCGCCCGGCCGAGGCTCATTTTTAACCATATTATTATTACTGGCCTGTTTTGTTGGGTTTAATGAGATAATTTTCTATCAAATCACGATAGTGAACAAAGCTGATACAAATTCTCAAGTTCGTGATAAAGTTTACACTCCACTGGAAAGTTTCTTTTATATAACAATATTG
Organism: Theropithecus gelada; assembly: GCF_003255815.1. NCBI lineage: Eukaryota > Metazoa > Chordata > Mammalia > Primates > Cercopithecidae > Theropithecus > Theropithecus gelada. The sequence goes on along the minus strand of NC_037679.1, from coordinate 34,928,967 downwards.
GCAGGGCTCGTGTTTTAGAATGAATTATTTGTGTGGGCCCATTCACCACCGCCACCCGATTCTACACAGCATGACATCCAGAAAACGGCAATTTTGATGAGGATGAAGAAGGCAGTATCATTTTTGTCCTTGAGACAGTGCCTGGAAAGTTCAGGTCTGGGTGGCATCCTGAGAAAGGGAGCAAGGCGGCCTGGTGATGCTAGGCACGAGAAGGTGGGGGTGTCCCGAGGGAAGTGAGATGCTCTGCAAAAAAGTCAGAGGGCGTGTCAGAAAACAGGACCACCTTCCTGATGTAGCTTCCAACAGTCCTTCCCCTAATCGCTTCCAGCCCCCAGATATATGAAGCTGACTTCAGAGAGAGAAATACCAGGAAGTCAACCCATTACTTAGCATTTGTTTCCAAAATAAGACATTTTCTAGTTAGGAGAGCTTCTGACTGAGGGCCAAGTGGTTTATCCTCAAGATGGAAGACAAGCACTGTGCATGCTCAGTAAAACATGGCCTCGCCAGATGCCAGGCTCAGAGAGTCCTCTTTCCTGCCTTTCTTGCGTCACTGCCTGTTTGCTTGAAATAAGCAGTAGAAATAGTCAAACACAGGTGCTGGCTGCACTGGCAGCACAGCCTCTCCTCCTCCAGATTCAGGCTCTCCCTGGATGGCACTGGCTGGTAACCACGGAGTGAAGATCTAATCAAGCCATTGCTGGCTCCCTGCCCACCACTAGCTGGTTTTATTCAGCTTCCCCAGTGTTGATAATAAAACACAAGTAAGCCTTCACTTTCTTGCCTGCTGGTTCCAAAACCAGTATTTGCTGCATGCTCGCTGACTTGCAATTTGGTGGCATCCTGGACAGGACACTTACCTACAATCAGCACACCTGGCTTCTTTGTCTAGGTTTTGCCTGCAACACATGGTACACATCACTTAGGCTACCTATGCCTTATTTCAAATGGAGTTCCTAACCCCTAATGTTGGCTAAGCTTTGTGATTGTTTATCTCGGGAATTTATCAGGGTTGAAAGCACAAAAAGCTTTAATGAAATTCAAGACTGTGTCCTAAGATCCTAAATGGTTGACGTGTGTCCTGGAGCGGGCTGGAGTGGAACAGGCCATCTGAGAAACAATAAGGCTGGAAGGAGAGATTTCTGGTGACTGGGAGGGAGAGAGAGGACCTGCCCTCAGAATTTGTACCCTAACTCAGGTTGTGACAAGGCCTCAGGGGGGAAGTGTTGACGAGAAGGGCACCTGTAGGAGGCTTGGGTTCTCCCATTTGTGTTCCCCTGTTTCATCTGAGATTTCTAACCTTGGCAAAGAAGCAGCACAACCTGGGGTAATGGGTGTCTCAGCCACAGCCAGTGTGGACCCACACTGACACCTTGAGGGAATTGCTCATCTTGAAGCTAGTAAGACCCCAGGACCTTTACATATTTGCAGGAGGAAACGCAAGAAAGCATAGCTTTAACTTCTTCCAGGTCCAGTGAGAATGGAGCTTGGAGTCAGAATTACACTGATTTCAAGAATGAGAAGAATAGGTAATGCACAATTTTTTACATACCCAAGTGAATGGACTGAGGTTCGTAGTCTATATGCACTGTATTTACTCAGTGAACTCTCAGAAAACCTTGTACTTCTTTTCTGCCCACACTGAGCTTCTCTGCCAGGTGCCTTCTGAGGACATGAGAGCTTCATGCTAGGCTGGCCTTGATGCAGTGTGGGCAAGGCCTGGAGCAAAGAGCCAGATGAAAGTTGGAGGCTTGGAGTCCTGCCCACGGGTGGATGAGTGGCCCAGGCAGGCCCAGACTAACTGCTGAAAGCCCATCAGTGCAGAATCATCTCATCAGGGGCAGCATCGGGGTAACACTCAAGCAGCAGCTCTTCGCTGGGGCTCCTTTTCCACCAGCTGTAGTCATTTGGGGCTGATATGTTCTCAGGGCTTCCTCAGCCCCAAGTCCATGCCCCCATTTGTGCTTAGGGGTGAACAGACATCTCTCCCTTTAACAGAGGGGCAGGAACCCAGGAGACTGCTGAGCCAAAGCTTCTCCCCAGCTGTAATGCTTTCCTCAAAATAGAGACTTTGCCTTGGCTCTTAGACCCAGCTCCATACTTTACAATTCCCAGTTAGTCATGGAAAGAGGAAGGTGCCTAAAAATAAGCACCATCTGGGCCCACAAGGTTCAGCAGGGCACACTCACAGCTAATGGAGAAAGTTTCAGTCTGCCTTTGTGGTCCTGGAAACCCAGCTGTGATGCGTTTGCCAGAAGGGCCCTTCAAACCATGTTATTCTGAGTGTCTCTCAGGGCAGCCTTTGCAAAGGCAACTTTTCACTGCCTCTAAGTTCTTGAGGTCACCCAAGGATAGCAGCTTCAGGGAAAATATGAGAAAAAATGCATTTTTAGTGCATTTTCTCATGTCTTTGTGTTGCCCCTCTCTCTTTCATGCTTCTGCAGCCCCCGCTCCCCTCTGCATTAGCTCCCTAGCTTCTGTGCCTGGTCGTCTTCCCAGATGCCCAGAGATTTCTATGATGCCCTGAGCCTCCGTTTCCTAACACCCTTTTGACTCTCCTCTTTATAAAAACTGACACATCTGTCCTTCAGAGAATGAAGCTAATCTGATAAATGAATTCATAACAAAGTGTAAAGGAGGTTGGTTTAAGATGACCTGTTATACAGAAGATGGCTGCATTTTTATAGTGGTTAAAAACATATACAATTTACCATCTTAACCATTTTTAAGTGGAAAGTTCAATAGTGTTCAGTATATCTACAACGGTATGAAACGGATCCCCGGAATGTTTTCATCTTGCAGAACTGAACCTCTGTAGTTATTAAATGATTCCTTACTTCCCCCTCCTCCCAAGCCCTGGTAACCACCATTCTACTTTTTCATATCTATAAATTTGACTACTTTAGATACCTCATGTAAGTGGAATCATACAGTTATTGTCCTTTTGTGAGTGGCCTATTTTACTTAGCATACTGTCTGCCAGGTTCATTTCTGTCTTAGCCCATAACAAGATGTCCTTCCTTCTTAAGGGAGCATGGTATTCCATTGCGTGTACATAGCACATGCTGTTTATTCATTCATCTATTAATGGACATTTGGGTTGTTCCCACCTCTTTGCTATTGGGAATAGTGCTGCTAAGAACAGGAGTGTTCACATATCTCTTTGAGATCCTGCTTTCAATTATTTTGGAAATATACCCAGAAATGGGATTTCTGGACTACATGAAAGTTCTATTTGTAGTTTTTTAAAGAACAGCCACAATTTTCCATAGTGGCTGCATCATTTTACAACCCAGTAAACAGTGCACAAAAGTTCCAGCTTCTTTACATCCCTGCCAACACTTGTTTTCTGGTTGGTTTTTTTTTTTTTTTTTTTTTTTTTTGATAGTAGTGATCCTAATGGGTGTCATAGTATGATTGCATTTTAAGGGAAGATTTTCATGCTTCACCCTGAAAGAATGATGATGGTGTTGATTTCAGGCTTTGGCATAAGCCAAGAGAAAATATTCGACATTTTGTTTAGGAAATTCTTGTTGCATCCTTCAAATCACGTGACATAAGCCTCAGCAGAATGATTATATATCACTTGAGTGAGAGCTAGCTGGGTCACCTCCCCCTGAGGTCTAGATAAGATTACCTTCTCCATACCCCATTCTAGAATTGAGAAAAGTCAGACTCATGACACAGGATCATGCACATTTCTGGAGGGTTTATTTGTCATGGTCTTATCTCTGTTTTGTGGGTCCTGCTCATGTTATGTTTTTTTGTTTGTTTGTTTGTTTTCCCCCTCTCCTATCATTCTTGTTTTGTTTCACATGAATGCAGACCTGGACCTGAGTCACTTTTCTTGGTTTCCCAGAAACAGTCATTCACTCAAAGCCCTTGTATGTGCAGCAGATTTCACTCATGCTTTAAGGAGGAGTTTATGTTGCAAAAAAAGCAAGCTATTTAAAACTGAATATTAGCTCTCCTGCTTCTAGAAGTTCTTTGGGCCATCCTGCCTCAGAGCAATTGTTTCCCCTGCTGTCAAGCCACTCTCTACAGCACCATTCACCATTTTGCTGCCTTCTCCTTTCCCTTCCCCCCTATCTTTTCATCTGAGTCCTTTCTAACTCCTAGTTTCCCAGGGCTCTGTGCTGCACCAGCTAGAACCATGCGGGGCTAATGGGCTCTTGTCCCAGGTTCATGCCTCATTTCTTTTCCAAGGTCAACAGACATCTCTCCTCTTAAGAGAGAGATACAAGAACCCTAAAGCCTGGGCCAAAACTTCTCCGCAGCTGTAATGGTTTCCTGAAGCTGGAGATTTTGCCTCGACTCCTAGACGCAGTCTTTCTTCTACACTTTAGAGTTCCCAGGGATGCCAAATTCTCCTCTCTTTATGCAGCACAACAAATCAACTCCCTCAAACTCCACTGTAAGTAAGCCAACCCAAATCTCAAAATGTTCACCTAAATAAAATACTCTTTGTCCATTTATGAGCTCAGAACAGCAGTGGAGATCTTGAGTTTTCCTTTAGAAGGTCTACCCACCTTCCTTGAGAACGTAATGGTTTGAAAAGCATTTGTTTTTCTTCTTATACCCCAGAAATCTCTGTGATTTATTGTTCTGATGACCATTCTGACTGCATGCTTTTGGGAAGGCTTTTTGGAGTGGCTGAGTCTTGGGGAAAAAAAAAAAAGTAGGATTCTGACAAATGTATTTCTTTCTCCATTGCAGCTAAAATCCAGGCTAGCTGGGCATGGTTAACAGTGTTTCCTAAAGCTGTTTGAGTCTATTTACTTAAAGGACTCTCTTTTGCACTACCCATGGAGACTAGACTTTCAGATTCCCCACAATGTTGGCTTTCTAACTTGAGCAACTGTTTTGTGCCTTATTCACACACTGGTTGCTGTTTGCGGCAAGAGGCTAAAAGAGATGTTAGACTCTGTAGCACTTGGCTGTAATTATACACTCCTTGACCTCACCTACATAGTTGAAACCCCTGCTGCCTCCCTCCAGACAGATATCCTAACGGGGAGTCTGGCTGAAGATTGAAAGGTTGTCATAGAAGTCACATTTAATTGCTTCCTCTTACTATATATGGTAGGCTGGAAATGGTATCATGAAGCTAATCTTGTAATCCTTTTCTTCCTGAAAGGAGAACAGTGGAATTCTGTGAGCCAGAGAAATGTAGGCAGCTGGGAGTCGAACTTAAGCACCGGCATGGTAGGCATCAGCCCTCCTGTCCAGTCTCATTAGCCCTTCAATGGTGATAATGACGTAGTCAGAAGGCAGCTGGAGATTGCAAAGGAGCCAGACTGCAGAGGTCACTGGGAGGGGCAGAACATGGCATGAGGGAGAAGAAATGTAAAAGGAAATAGTATTGTCACCAAATTTGAGAGCTGAAAAAAGAATTGTGTCCAAATATGGTAAAAGCTCACAGATATTGTCTTAACTATCCTATCTATGTCAAAAGAGGTTGTAAATAGGATACAGCAGTGGGAGCAAAAATCTGCTTGCCCTGTGGTGAGAGACAGCTTGTGTTTCTGGAATGCCCCATGCTCCATCTATCTGCCAATCTCATTTTCTCTATCTGAAACAACTTTCTACCTGGGTCTCACCTACTCCCCATGCTGCCGTTTCCCCTGGGATTGCTTCTACTGGTCCTTCACATTTCAGCATGGATGGCATTTCCTGTGGGAAATCTTGGGCTGCTGGAGACTGGGTGAAGTGTCAGCACAGATCATACAACACATATGCTAAGTATTGTAATTGGGTCTGTCCTTATTTATCTTTTCTGTTAGGTCAAGACTAAGGACTGTGTTTTGTTCATTGCTGCACCCACAATGCCTAGCACAGTGCCTGGAGTATAGAAGGCAGTCAATAAATATTTGTTGAAGGAATAGATGATTGAATAAACGGGCTAGTAGAAAATAATCATTTTCATGTCTTCTGTGGACCAAAACCAAATCCTTTATTAGTCCAAATCCTTTACTGAACATATTCTATGTGGAAAATCTAATTTAGGGTTTTGTAAAACATATGTAAGGGTTAATTCTAGCTATAGAAAATTGCCTTACTGAGGGTGGAATCTTTGGAGAGTCAACCAAAAAAGCTTAAGCATTCTGTGAAAGAATACAGTAGCTAGAGAATTTTATCCCAAAGGTCAATGTTGTCAGTTTTGAATCCCAATTTCTTTTATATCTTTGATCATTGGGTTACACAATCTATGGTTATCATCCAAACTAAAGGGGATGAAAGCTTTGCTCTGAAGCAACTGCATCCAGTGGGTATCTTAGTTACTTTTCTACATACCACATAAGTGACAGACAAATATATGTCAACATAAAAATGTGTAGATTAGAAATACACATTTTGGAATGCAGGAGACCTCGTTGTTTTGATGACACATAAAGTTTACAAGATCTGGCAATACAGAATCACTTTGGGTTGATCTTTTTTTAAAATATATTTTAAAAATGGATTCTTAGAAATAAGGCCTGGCTACTATTCATTCCACTACTCTTCCCACTATTTTTTTTTTTTTTTTTTCCTGAGGTGGAGTTTCACTCTTGTCTCCCAGGTTGGAGTGCAATGGTACAGTCTCAGCTCATTGCAACCTCCACCTCCCAGGTTCAAGTGATTCTCCTGCCTCAGCCTCCCAAGTAGCTGGGATTACAGGCACCCGCCACCATGCCCGGCTAATTTTTGTATTTTTAGTAGAGATGGGGTTTTGCCATGTTGGCCAGGCTGGTCTCAAACTCCTGACCTCAGGTGATCCACCAGCCTCCACCTACCAAAGTGCTAGGATTACAGGCATAAGGCACCACGCTTGGCCTATATTTCTTTTCTTTTTTTTTTTTTTTTTGAGATGCAGTCTCACTCTGTGCCCAGGCTGCAGTGCAGTGCCGTGATCTCGGCTCACTGCAACATCTGCCTCCTGGGTTCAAGCAATTCCCCTGCCTCTTCCTCCTGCATAGCTGGGACTACAGGTGCATCCCACCATGCCCCGCTAATTGTTTTGTATTTTTGGTAGACAGGGGGTTTCGTCATGTTGGCCAGGCTGGCCTTGTGATCTGCCCGCTTCCATCTCCCAAAGTTCTGGGATTACAGGTGTGAGCCACCGCACCAGGCCTTCCTGCTATTTTTGAATGCTCATTCTGTAGAGGTCAATCTTGGCCTTGACATAGACCCTGCAACACTTTCTGTGTGTTATCACTATCAAATGGAAATAACAGAAAAAAGTTAATACTAAGAATAACAACAAGAGCAAATTATTACATTTTGAGCTATCACTAATCTTTTTATTGATAAACTTTTTTTTTTTTTTTTTTTTTTTTTTGCTTTTAGGAAATATTTCAGGCATACCAAAAGGATAGAATAGCATTTTATTTGATGTTAAATAAGCGATTACATGCACTTGAATTTTTTCCTCATCTAGAGCACATTTTCCCTTTCAATGTTTGCCAAAATTATCGAAAAACATAATTATTTCATCTGACAAAGCATGACTTCCGAGATAGTTGCCCAAATTTTTATCTTTTTGTGAAAGATTTTAAAATAAGATTGCAGTTAAACACAGTTCCTTAAAAATGTACTCCCTGATTATATGAACCAGGATTAGAAAATTAAAATTCCCATGCATTCCAGAATTATCAGTGAGAAGCCACAGTAAAAATTTTATTTTTAAAATTCTTCCACCATGTGAATACATTTATTTTTAAAAAGCAAATGAAGGGTAATCTTGACACGTCAAAACTCATATGAGAACTAAAGCCTCAATATTTTTGAAACACAGCATATGGACTTTTGGGTGAGTTCTAAGCTTGTAAACCATAGCTGCCCATCTTTCTTGATACATTTTATAAAAACGATACTGAATTTTATTCTTTCACTTACATATCTAATCAGTATTTATTGACTTCCCATTAGGTGCCAGGACCTGTGATAGGTGCTGAGAGAGGTCAGGTGATTGGCTGTGGCACCTGCCCTTATGCTGTGTACTCTCTAGCGTGATTCTCCTTCCACCTGAATGGTAGACTTCCCCTTGGTGATACTACATTGAACTACATTATAGAATTATTCCTCATTTTTAACATAGTGAGCATAGTGACTGCCTTACAGAGTTGTGAAATGTAAGTGCAATAATACATGGAAAAGTATTTAGAACAATGAATTGCATGTAATAAATAAGAGTGCAATACATGTTAGCTAAAAAACAAATTTAAAGGATCATAGAACTGTAGAATTGTAGGAAATCTTACAGTTTTTTTTTTTTTTCCAACAATCCAAACTTTTCACTATATGGTTGGCGAATCTGATTCTCATTGAAGTTAAGTAGTTTAGTCAAGGTTACAATGTGTTGTTAGCAGAAGGAGCAGTGGAACTGAAGATTCCTTGATTGCGACTTCACTGAAATTTTCACTGTAGTATCTGCCAGAGAAGTTATGAGTGGGGGGAGAACTAGAATAATAGCTCCCAGCACATGCCAAGTACTCAAAAATGCACACTGCAACAATATTGAACAAAATCATTACCTCAAGGGAAAAATTCCAGCAGCATAAGGACTTTCAAAAGCTTAATGACACCCAGTTGGGTGTTTTTATTCTGATTGAGCATAGTCTGATTTCTTAGAGATATCACACTGGCTGGTGGTTCATGTATGGTTTAATTTGCTTGGGTTGGGTTCATGGAAAACATGCTCCATGAAAACAACTCCACCATTGTTTATTGATCAGGTGCAGTCTCCTACCTACTCACTAGACATTGCCCACGAGGCATGTTCCCGTTGGCAACAGTTTCCAAGATTACCATAGGCATCCTCTTGGTTATGGAGATTTGAAAAGCTAAGAAAAAGTCTTCCTTATTTTCAACCCAATTTTTTTAGCCCCAGAAAACATCAAAAAGCTGTGAAAAGTGTTGTGTTCTCAATGCTTTTCTGTGCACAGCATCCAGGGAGAACCTGAGTGGCACCATGTAAGCACATAAACCTTTGCAGTCCCATGAACCGCAGAACATTTTAACCTACTATTTAGGGAACAAGGCAGCAATAGCCTGCTGAAGGTGGAAAGGGAAAATAACTTTCCCTTCTAAGAGAAAATGAAGTTCTGTTTGTGCTTACCTCTCCTCACACCTTCAAGGCTGCATTTTTTTGAGATCGGCCTCAGTTACTGCTTAAGAAGCCGCACACCTCTTTCAATGCTCCAGTTACAGACTTAAAGGGAAAGGCCAAATCTCCAGCTGAGCCAACTGAGGGTCTTAGGTGAGCAATTTTCCATTTTAGGAAAAGGCCAGAGAAGAGGGAGCAAAGACAGCACAGTCTACTGCCAATATTAATTACAGTGAGGGAGGATTCATTTGATTAATGATACTAATCCTTGAATTTTAGCTTTCCTTCTACAACTGTAAGCATAGTTATTCTTTACTGTTTTAATGCAGTAGCAATATGGTATAGGACAGCGAATCTCAATGAGTAGTAGTCATAACATGCCTCCCAGGGGATATTGAACAGTGTCTGGAGACATTTTTCGTTGTCACAATGCAGGTGGTATGGTATTGTTGCTACTGGCATCTAGTGAGTGGGGGCCAGGGATGTTGCTAGTCAGCCTGCAACACACAAGACAGCCCTCCACAACAAAGAATTATCTGGTCCAAAGTGTCAGTAGTGCCAAGGTTGAAAAACTCTAGTGCAGGGGCTAAGAGTTTTGTCTATATTGTCAGACCAACTGGTTTCACTTCATAACTGGTGACATTCTGAAAATTACTTAATCGCTATTCCTCAATTCCCTATCTGTAAAATGAGATAATTACAGTACTTTCCTTATAGAGTTTTCACGAGGATTAAATGAGTTTCTAGATGTAAGGTCTTTAAACAGTGCGCAGCATATGGTCAACATCATGTGAATATTAGTTGTTATTTTTGGCAAAACAGCAGAGGGTATATTAAGAATGATCAGAACAATGGAATCTCTGCACAGTATGTTTTTGAGGGGAACTTGACTAAAAACCACTTTGAAAGGAATTAATCCATATAGATGAATTGAGCAACTAATTTCATGTAACCCATAAGATATTGGAACCCACATGATGAACTGTGTGACACTGTCATTACTCTCTGCTGGTTTCTTTGTGCCAATATTGTGCCATGCTGTTGAAAGGGAAGAAGCAATGTCAGTGTACAGTCCTAATACATCATATGTGCTTGGGTGGTATTTGAAATTAGTAATCGTTTTGGAAGAGTCATAGAAGATCAAAGGGGTGTCAATTCCTTATGTGGATATGGAGCTATGGATATGAGACTAAAGGAAAGACTAATGGAAATACAATTGGAAATTACTCTGCTGGGTGCAGTGGCTCATGCCTATAATTCAAGCACTTTTGGAGGCTGAGGCAGGAGGACTGCTTAAAGCCAGGAGTTTGAGGCCAGCCTGGGCAACAAAGTGAGACCTCCTCTCTACGGAAACAACAAAAAAAAATTGGCTGGGCACAGTAACATGCATCTGCAATCCCAGCTACTTGGGAGGTTGAGAATGGGAGGATCTCTTGAGCCCAGAAGTTTGAGGCTGCAGTGAGCTTTGACGGCCGATTGGGCAATAGAGGGAGGCCCTGTGTCTGAAAAAGAAAAAAAAATCACTCATATGGCAGGGCTGTTTGTATCTGTAAGAAGTGGAGGTGATTGACCTTTAAGATAACAAAGATAAAACTCTAAAAAATGGGACTCTGGCCTTGAAAACCAAAGGTGGTGATATTTGTGGACAGAGCCAACAAATTATCATATGATTTATTCTCTCATTAACTGTAGAGTTGAAGCTGCCTAAAAGGGACATTTAAGTAGACATGACAAATTATAGGTATTCAGCAGGGAAAAGAGGCCTGAATTGGCTGAATTGACCTGTCTGAATACTATGCCCAGAATTATGTTTAATCTTGTGGTTTTAATTTGCATAAGAGTCTGAAAATATCTCTGCTAAGCTTTGGTTAAATAGTCCTTGACCTTGAGGTTTTTTATTTTATGCTCTGGATAGTTTCAGCAGCCAGGGGACCCACTCTGGCTTTTCCCTATTTTAGATTATTTCTCTCAGAATGAAAGTTTTAATTAAGATGATGTTTAACATTAGAGGCTGTGAAACTCAGGAAGGCAATTTCACAAGGCCTCTAGAGACCAAATTTAAAGTCCCAGTTTTAGGAGCCTGTGATAAGTGCCCATTCACTCTAAATATTTGTTAACATAGAACAAGATATTTACAGTATTATTGAGATCCTCTGAGCTTCCAGGAAATGCACCTTTACATGATATACTCCCTTTTAAGCTCCAAGGGCTGTAGTTTACCTAGTTCTGGTACAGTCTCATCAGGAAAGTGTAAGAGGTCAGAGGGAACAAGCTCAGAATAATAACTACCCTTCTTGAATGCCTAATATATGCAGAATCAGACACTGTGCAAGATATTTTAGTCATTTAAAAATATCATTTTAAATGATATTTTAAAATATTTAAAATGATTATTTCTAGTTTGTAGACAATAAAACAAAGGTTCAAAGAAGTCAAGTTGTTTGCTCAAGATCACACAGCTGGTAAATTGTGGTGCCCAAATCTGGATCTAGGTCTGTCTCTAAAGCCCTTTCTGCTTTATGTATTTGTCTCCTGAGCCATTAACACATAAAATACAGTTTTCAAGCACTACCACCACTCAAGGAGTCGCTGCAAGGGAAATTGAGGTGGGCCATGTCTAGGGCTGAGGATCTGCATTTCTGTCTTTTTCTGACATTTTAAAATAGGGGGATTCCAAATATTACACAGTATCACCATTGCCTTGTCACTAACCACAATATATTTACCATCTGAGGGAGGCAAGAAATATCTGTGAGTCACAAAAAAGAACAATGGGGCCGGGCGCGGTGGCTCAAGCCTGTAATCCCAGCACTTTGGGAGGCCGAGGCGGGTGGATCATGAGGTCAGGAGATCGAGACCATCCTGGCTAACATGGTGAAACCCCGTCTCTACTAAAAATACAAAAAACTAGCCGGGCGTGGTGGCGGGCGCCTGTAGTCCCAGCTACTCGGAGGCTGAGGCAGGAGAATGGCGTGAACCCGGGAGGCGGAGCTTGCAGTGAGCCGAGATCGCGCCACTGCACTCCAGCCTGGGTGACACAGCGCCAGACTCCGTCTCAAAAAAAAAAAAAAAAAAAAAAAAAAAAGAACAATGGGCTGATGTGTGTCCTATAGGTTCTACCTTCAAAATATATTAAGAATCTGATGACTTCTGCCCATTGCCTACTTCTGCCCACTACCACACTGGTTAAGTCATCATCATTCTTGTCTGGGGGATTGTAGCAGCTTCCCAACTGGTTTTCCTGTTTCTACTCTCACGTCCTTACAGAACATTCTCCTCATAGCATCTAGAGTGCTCCTTTAAAAAGGTAAATCTGGCTGTGTCACTCCTTGCTCACCACCCTCCAGTGGCCCAGACTGCATTTAGAATAAAATCCAAGCAACTTTGCATTACCTTCAAGTTTTAATGTTGAAGTTTAATGTTCTTCCTCCCCACTTCCCAAGTCCTTCTCTGTCCCAGCCTCTTTGTACTCGCCATAGTTTGTACCACCTGATGTTCTTCCCAGGGCTCTTTGCTGGTGAAGGAGATCAGAATATGTCACCCCAAAATATGCCTTTTTGACATAGCAATTACTTAGAGCTGAAGGCTATTAAGAAGCAGCAAATACAAGACAATTTCTCTCAACCCTCCCCCTTTCTGCCTAAAGGCCGGATCTAAATTCTCCTTTTCTAGGTCTGACTCCAGACCCTTACCAACCCAGAGACAGCACCAGAGGAATCTGCCAACAACTCTTACTCCACTACCTTACCCCATATGTTTACCTTCCCATAGTTCCCTGCCCTTGGAAACCAAAAACTGCTTTCCTTTGTTCTGTCATTTCTCTACACATTTATTGTTCTTTGTTAAAAATGTTATAAAAGTCGAGCCAAGATCACACCACTGCACTCCAGCCTGGGCGACAGAGCAAGACTCTGTCTCAAAAAAAAAAAAACTTCACAAAAACTATACATGTGTTTATCATCTACTCCCATCCTCTAAGAAGTTAAAGATTTTGTCTTTATTACTGTTGTAACCTCAGAGTCTAGAAAAAGTGCCTGGTTAGTATAACTTAAGAAATATGCATTAATATTGAAAAGAACACTGGGCTGGGAGTCCTGAGACCTGTATTTAACTCTGGCTCCACTACTGGTTTGTTTGCAGGGGATGCTGGACAAGTTAACCTTCTAGACTCTCAGTTTGTCTCTTCATCTACAGATTAGATTAAATGACTTCTACAACCCAGTCCTAGTCCTAAAACACTGATTCTGACATCCTGACTCACACTGGGGACCTGGGAATAGAGTTTGTTGACTCTTTTTTTGTTGTTGACCCCAAAGGAGGTGTTACACTAAATGAGAAATGCTGCAAGCCTCAGTCATCCCTACTGACAAAGAGATTTTGCTCAATGATGTTAACAATGAACTTTTTAGTTAGTGCCCTGAAGGTGAGTTATGTGTATAGAAAAAGCTACTCAGAGGTTTTCTTTGGTCATAGAAATTAATATTCAGGTCGGGCGTGATGACTCATGCCTGTAATCCCAGCACTTTGGGATACTGAGGCAGGTGGATCACCTGAGGTCAGGAATTTGAGACTAGCCTGGCCCACATGGTAAAACGCCATCTCTACTAAAAATACAAAAATTAGCTGGGTATGGTGGCACGTGCCTGTAATCACAGATACTTGGGAGGCTGATGCAGGAGAATCCCTTGAACCTGGGAGGCAGAGGTTGCCGTAAGCCAAGATTGTGCCATTGCACTCCAGCCTGGGCAACAAGAGTGAAACTCCATCCCCCCCCCCAAAAAAATTAATATTCAATTTAACAGAATTACAATTAAAAACTTCTAGTTCTGCTGGCTTTTAATTCAGTCCAAAAATTTTATTGTGTTTTACAAGTCTAGTGAATTTTAACAACTACTTTGATGGGTGTTTTGAATGATACTTAGTCCCATGTAAAATTTGGTTATTTAAATGCCTTTAAACATTTTAAATTATATTTCTTCTTCTTCTTTTTTTTTTTTTTTTTTTTTTTTTTTGAGACGGAGTCTCGCTCTGTCACCCAGGCTGGAGTGCAATGATGCGATCTCGGCTCGCTGCAAGCTCTGCCTCCCGGGTTCACGCCATTCTCCTGCCTCAGCCTCCTGAGTAGCTAGGACTACAGGCGCCTGCCACCACACCCGGCTAATTTTTTGTATTTTTAGTAGAGACAGAGTTTCACCATGTTAGCCAGGATGGTCTCGATCTCCTGACCTTGTGATCCGCCCACCTTGGCCTCCCAAAATGCTGGGATTACAGGCATGAGCTACTGTGCCCGGCCATATTTCTCCATTTTTATTAATCAAAGACCTATATGGGATTGTTAGGAATACTGATTAGCATGAGCTAAGCGTAGGGGAGGGAGGGATATCCTTCACTGTACCTTTACTCTTCTATGGACTCTTTGGCTGGGTCTGGAAGCCAAACTGACACAAGGCAAATGAACAAGAGAAAAGCATGCATGTTTTACCCATGTGGAGGGGATCTCCACCAGAGTGTGAAGTTCCAAGAAATGGCCAAAGCAAGATGCTTTTATAATGTTTAGACAAAAATGAATTTGTGAAGAAATGACAGGACAAAGAAATCTGCCTAGGGTAGTGAATTCTAGAGGAGTCACCAGGAGGTATACATGGGGTGTAAAGCTAGTGGCAGAGTCTATTAATTCAGTCCTGTTGCAGTGCCAAGTCCCAGGTTCCAACGTTAAGAACTATTCTTTTGTCCTGGCAGTGGGAAGGCACCTGTCGCAAAGCAATCTTTATGGCTTGCACCTGACAGGAAAAGATAGGTCAGCCTTTTCCTGAAACTACAATTTTTCCAGTGTTTTCAGCTTGAAATAATCAATATGGCATATTTGGGTATAGTATGTCTTTACTCCTTCATAGGAAAGAATCTCCATAATGATTTGGTAGTTTCAGCCACAGCAGAGGAAACTGGGGTGCTAGTTAAATATATTTTTCTTAGCCTTATCACAAACTAGTTCTTTCATAATCTTCTAGTGTTTAAAAAGAAATACAGATCTGGGCCGGGCACAGTGGCTGACACCTGTAATCTCAGCACTTTGGGAGGCTAAGGCGGGCCGATCACTTGAGATCAGGAGTTCGAGACCAGTCTGACCAACATGGCAAAATCCCGTCTCTACTAAAAATACAAAAATTAGCCAGGTGTGGTGGTGCGACCCAGCTACTCGGGAGGCTGAGGTAGGGGAATCACTTGAACCTGGGAGACGGAGGCTGCAGTGAGCCGAGATAGCACCGCTGCACTCCAGCCTGGGTGACAGAGTGAAAGTCTGTCTCAAAAAATAAATAAATAAATAATAATTTAAAAAAATAAAGAAATACAGATATCCAGTTTCCACACTGAACAATCTAAAATATAATCTGTTGGGGTGGGAATCTTAATTTTTAACAAGCGTTGTCCTTGTCATTCAGGTGGTTTAGACTTCACTGTTCCTTGAACAACACTTTGAGAAGCAATCCAGTAGAAATTTTGAAATATTGAAAATAGTTTCCCGACCTCCCTCTGAATTGACTTCACAGGTCTGGTGATTTCAGGTTGGGAACCTCTGGAAGGGTGAATAATTGTCAACTCAATTCAGCTGTTCAGCCTTAGGCACTGCTTCAGCTGAAGCTCAAGAAGCTATGACTAAGTTGACCTTTTGTCATATCTCTTTTCCTCCCTGTTTGTTTAAGTTACCATCTTAACTGGCTGCTGAAGTCAAAAGTGCTTTTGTTCTCTGCATGAATGGTTTGATTCACATCACACCAATATAGCTTCAAAGGGAGAAAAGTCTTTTACCTTGGGATAATCTTTCCCTCCCCCGACAAATGCCACAACTTGGCCAAAGGATTTTAAAGATTTTAGGTTTTAACTATTTCAGACTCTTCAGGTTACTTCTCTCTCCTTTTTCTTCTTGGAAGAAATAGGCCAAAAGAAATAACATCCAATCACAGCATTTTTAACAAAGGCAAATTCCTGCACTTAAGACAGCAATTCGCAAATTAGGAACTTAAAAAGAACAGATTACAGGAGCCACCTCCAGAGAACCTGATTTGGGAGGTGTGGGATGGGGCCTGGGAAACTGTATTTTGATTCAGTGATTAGCTAGGTCTGTGAATCAACATTTTAGTGAATGAATCCCAGCAGATTACTTGCCCAAGGTTGGATGACCAAGAAGTGACAAATTCTAACTGGGAGTACTCTGTTCTCTCCACTCTCTCATGCTGTGGTGATGATGGAAAGACAAGGAAAGGAAGAAATCAAAGGCAGTCCAAGCTACCTGCTGTTTGTAGAACCTCATGGTCTGTCATTCACTTCTCTCCTTACCTCCTTGCTCTTTCCATGTTTCAGCTGCCCTGGATTTTTTACACTGCATGCATGATCATGCATGATTGTCTTTTGTCTTCCTGCTTTTATACAAGCTGTTCTTTCAGTCTGGGATTCCTTTATGCCCAACTCCCTTTTCTCCCTGGTAAACTTCAAGACTCCATTCAAATATAACCTACTATGTGAAGCTTCCCTAATACCCCAGGCTGAGTATATCCTTCCCTTCTCTGTACTCAATTAGATTTTTGTACATGCAGGAATTGTGGTGCTGAGAAACTCATGTTCTACTGCCTGTAATTTATTTGAAATACTTCTTCATAGATGATATGATATGTATGAGTGTCAGTTAGTGACAAACTCTACATCCTACTGGCAAGTTGATGAAGTATCCCAAATAGGTACAATCTCAAAAAGTGATGAATTGGCATTTCCAAGCTCCTATAGTCTACATTCTGGGAGAGTTATTACAACCTAATCACTTGGAAATGACTATCTAAATTGAGATCAAGGGATAATAGAAATATTTTTCCATGGGTGAAATGGATGGCATTCAGGATAATTATACTGCCCGGAAAGATACTGCAAACACCTCTGTCTTCCATGAATGGGATATAAGAACCTGGAAAACCCAGCAATCTTGTGTTCACCCCACTTAACAGAAGCAATCTAGATTAGATAGTTAGCTGAAACCTGCTGCTGGAACGTAGGCCCCTCTGTCACCAGAACACCTTTCATGCAAGGTGCTGTCCTGAGTGACTAAAAACAGAAGCTAAGACTTCATTGAGCCTACAGGGACAGATTGTATGGCAGTGTGTGTATTTGATTGTTTCACATCCATGCTAATAAATGTATGCTTGGCAGAATTTGGTCTGAGACTTGCTTTTATTGTAACATACAAACAGTAGTGAGGTTGTGTGAGAGGGCACAAATAGCTCTCATTTACCTTTGGTCTAAAGGTTTAGTAGAGGCTGCCAAGAGAACCTGACACCTATGAATGGCCAAATTGTCTTGTGACAGCAATCTTATTTATCTTTGTATACCTGGTGATGACAGTGCCTGATATAGTAAGTACTCAGTAAATGCCTTTTTTTGTCTTTAATTCATACAAATATAAAACAAAAAAGAAATTGGACCAATTTAATGATCTTCAACTGTTTTGTAGAGTTATATAATCTGTGTGAAGGTTTTTATTTAAGCTGTGAAGGTTTTTATTTAAGCAGAGTGGCAACGATCAGGTTGTGAATAACAGACAATTTCATTTATAGACTCTGCTTATTTGAGAGAGCTTTGAATAAAAATTACTAATACCAGCTTTTGATGAAACCACTGCTTCAGGTGAAGTGCCTTTTGAATAGAAATAAAAATATATTAAAATAACGGTGATACATATGTTTTATGAAGTTTTTATGCTCCTTACCCCCCCCCCAAAACACCACTATGCAATTGCCCCCAAAAAGGGCAGCTTTAAGAATAGCTGGTGGGAATCTATGACACACTTATTTGCAAACAGTGGTATTCATTTTTCAACACTGTCAAGAAAATTCATCTAACGAAATTATAAGCCTAAAGAGTTCCTACATTGGCTATTTATCATCAGAAGCATTTCACACAATGAATAGGCTTTACACGTTGTTAAGCATCTCCAGGAACATTGCTCAATGAAATTTGTTGGAAAGATGATTGAATATTATTTAAGTAGAACTTTACACACAATAAATAGTACATTTGCAGACTGCTGAGAAAATTGATGAAAAGTATAATGTTCCATTTTGGACTCTAAACAAAAGGCAATCAATTAGCAGAAGCAGTTTGAATAATGTGAAAGAAACTGCCTAGAAAGTCTCCTGCTGAAAGATCAGACCTCAGCCTGAAATAACTACTTCTGCATTAAAAAGATCTATGGCTTGGCATAAACACAACACAAAAGGGAAGTAAGAACAAAATCCATTTCTGGACCGGCATTCCTCCCCAGAGCTGGATTTCTCCTGAGCCCCCTTTCTTTTCATTGTCTCACCTTTATTATGGGCTGCATTTCAACTTCCTGTTGAGTCCACAGCCAAACTCTGGGCCAACCTTTCATGAATCCTCCCTAGCAGAGATTTTAAGTGATCTAAGGAGGGATCATTAACAAGAAGTCTAGAGAGTGTTACTGATTTCCAGAACTAGCCTTACAAAACTAGGCAGCTGAACCCTGCTCTACATCAAGGGACCAAAATTACTATTGACAAGTCTCACACAAAACAGTTTTAGATCATGGACACATATTTACAAAAAATAACTGTTGTCTCACAGGTAATTTCATATTACTTGTGTATTTTCTTTGCATAATAAATTTAATTGATTTGCATATGGGGGAAATCAGAAGTCTTAGAAAAGAAGTTATAATCTAAAACAAAACAAAATGCCATCCTAAAACACATTGAAGTTGAGGGATTCCAGCTAGGAAAGTGAAATCTGCTGATTATGTAGCTAGTATTTCTCATAACTGACTTCAATTAGCGAGCTAACTTACTGGATTGTATGACACTCTCTATTTCCTCTGTAAAACAGACTACCTGAGGCTGGGCGCAGTGGCTCATGCCTGTAATCCCAGCACTTTGGGAGGCTGGGATGGGTGGATCACCCGAGGTCAGGAGTTTGAGACCAACTCTGCCAGCATAATGAAACACCATCTCTACTAAAAATACAAAATTTAGCTGGGCACAGTGGTGTGTGCCTGTAATCCCAGCTACATACATTTATGTAAAAGGAGAAATGGAACTCATTGCAAGGAAGAAACTATTCTGTCCCTCTAAGATTCTGGCTGAATATTTATGCTGAATGATCAGTAAGATGGTAATATATGTCAGTCATTAAACACTATAGAGTTGGCCATAACTGATTGCATTTTTTAAATAACTTCTCCATTATGAATCCATTTATTATTACATATTTAATTAATATTGATTTTGAGATTGAGGGAATTGGATAATAAAAACATATTGTATTTATTACATTGGATTTTCATTAAATTGTAACTTTTGTAGCGAAGCTCTGTTGTTTTTTATTAATATGACAAAAGGAAATATTATTGTATTGTTACAATCAATCCAAGAGATAAAATATTGAAAGTGTACCATGAGAGTCCTCTTGCAGAAATAACAGAGGAAGAGCTATAAATAAATATTTTCAGCGTGTCTTCTGAAAATATTAAAGAAAAAACTAACATCTCCAGTTGGTTCTTGGAAAAACAATTGTCTCTTATATTTGAAATTATGTAGTTACCTTGTGTTTTTTCATCAAACATCAATTACTGTGTCAATTATGCCTATTTATTATAATTGATCACAGTGCCTTATACTAATGTCCTATTTATAAATTTGAATTTTAGAAAGCACATATATGGGATTCAGTTTAGAAATAGAATACATTCAGGACTGATACTTCCGTAACCTTTGTGTTTATCTTCCTGTGGTTCGATCAGAATGAAATTTGGAGTGTTTATTAACATTTTTGTCTTCCTGATAATACTATTGATCTGTCAGCTGACATGCTGTCCTTCACATGTGAAAATTACCCTTCTGGTTTGTTGTGAATCAAGTGTGAGAGCTAAGATGTCTTTTCTCTCCTGGTGTGCTCTCTACCCATGTTCTCTTGCTGGATTCCCTTTTTGACCGTTGAAATGAGAGGGCTGCCCAGTGAGTGGAACAACTATGGCCATGAAGCAGCACAAGGTGATTGCTTCTTGTGGGGATGGAGCCCAGGCTGGCTTGGCCTTTTGAGCACTATGTTGCGACCCTTCTAGCTGTTGCCTTAGTGAAATGCACTAGTACAGCTTGTTGCTTTGAATGACAGGAATTTTTCCACATGAAGATACCTGGTGTTAGTAACAGGCTTCTTTGTATCTGCACACTTTCCCTTTTACTTGAAACTTGGAGGTATAATTGACTTAATACTCATTTTAATTTAAAGTTATTTTTCTTTAGATAGGAAAACGATTCTGAAAATGCAAGGCTAGATTTATCGTTCTCTCTCTTTTGAGACCTTTATGGATTATGTCTCTCCATGGAGGAAACTAGTGTCCTTCACACATAGAATAGGTGGGAGGGATGGAGGCATCCTTTCTGCTGTAGTGAAAGCTTTCAATATGGAAATATGACTTAGTGAATCAAGCTGCCATATTGTGCAGGGTGTACCTAAGGCAAAAGCTAAGTCAAGAGCAGGCTGATTTGTAACATTAGTGCAGATAGAGACATCTACCATGTAAACCACTCTGCCTGGCCCATGCCATCATTGAGGGGCTGGTGGGACTGGAACAGGGATCCTAGCCCAGGGATGGTTGAAACATAAGGTACATTTGGAGTTGCAGCTTTTTTTTTTTTAAGTCTTTCATATTGAAGTCCTATAATGAAATAATTTAAGTTTATTGCAGCTTTATTTCCCCTGAAGGGAAACAGTATTTTTTGTTTTTCTTCTTTTTTTTTTTTGTTTGTTTTTTGCTAACCAGGAATCTACAGGGCTGAGGGTCTACATGTGGAAGGAATGTTACATCATCTACCTGAATTATTTATTTATTCAACACCTATTATGTGCCAGAGATTGTGCTTAATGCTCAGAATGTAAGATAAAAGGCAGAGATGGTACCTGCTCCCATGGAACTCACTACTTCACTCTGGATTAACTGTGGAGGTCCATGGATGGATAGACAAAAAGCAAACATGCAAACAAAATTTTAAAAATCTGTATTTATAGCTTGTGAAGGAAATAAAAACCAGTAGAGGGATCAGAGGTCGGTGTTGACACTAGTACAAACTTTTCCTGACATTGAGCACCCCAAGATCAGGATTTAAGATACCCAGTGCTGGGGTACCCCATAAGACACTGGAAAGAAGGGATCACTTTCCTCATCTCATTGCCGAGGCTCAGAGAAATGTCCAGTAGGCAAGGTGAACTTTCAAGGTGTTCTTTCTTTGTCATTTGCTTATGAGGAGAAAATTTGAATTTCCTAAGCCATTTACTATCTCCTGCAGCTTTTTCCAAGAATTGTTTCATATGACCCAAGGGTAAAGTTTCTGTCAGAGTTCTTAGCACATACATAAAGGTATTCAACTGTCACTTTAATGACTTTATGTACTGCTACGTTAAATGGAAAATGTACCACTTGGATGAAACCAAAGAAACCTGAAAATGGGGTTTAGAAAATTACACTGTTACTATGGCAATATCATCTCCTTGGCAGTTGAAGAAAATCATTTAATATAGGTATAAAACTCTAGTAAATATTGGACAGCTTTATGGAAATGTAATAAACTGTAGTCATACATCAAAAAGCACTAAAACTCATTTTGCATTTATGGCACACAGCAAAATTATAATACAGATGAGGACTAAATGACCTATAAATGTTAAACACATAGTTAAGCATAGAATATGTCACCCAGAGTCTTCGTGGTGTTTCTGTGCAATATGTTCAAGTCAGATCCAATTATGTGGAGAAGCACCTGCCTTTTTCTAAGCCTATGTATATTTTGGCCCCTTTCTGGGGCAGAAAGGGAGAACAGAAACCATATCCATTTGCTTGCAGTTAATCAGGTAAGATATCATGTGAAATGAGCAAGCCTCTGTCCTCTGATATGAATTTAACAGGGTAAATGCTGATAACATTGTTACCCTAATCCTGTTACTGCTCAGCCTGATCCAAAATATAATTGCGTTTTATGTTGTATGCCACATACTCTAGTTTGCGAGGAAACCATTGATTTTACTCGCCAGACATAGCTGTTGTTTTGTACTTTTTCAGACGCCACTGTAAGAAGCTGAGCTTACAGGTGTTTTGAATAACAGTCCTGGGATATAAAAGCTATTCCATTTGTAGGGAGCATTTTACCCTGCAAAGAAATAGATTTCTCCCCAGCGGATGGTCCAGATTTCCTGCAGAAAAAAAAACAAACAAAACAAACAAACAAACAAAAAAATCTGAAAGGGACAGGGTCTTTCTAGGACACAAAGAGGAGGCATTTCCAGCTAAGACATTGAAAGTGAATGTGCATATTTTTACCATGTAATTCAGGCAGCTATTCTGTGGTAATCAAGGTGGGGTATACTGCTTACTCATAAGATGGCCAAAGTGAAACAGTCAGTCAATTATCACATTCTCAAAATGCAAAACAACAGAAGTGACTGATGGTTTTCATTGAGTCAGCCAGTGAGCTAAAGCAAAGTCATCTATCTAGGAACTCCATGTGGGCAAACCATAGGCACTATTTTTGTTTTTTATGATTCATACTCCTAGTATCTCACATGCAACTTTGAAGGTTTCCATGCTCTGTTTCTTTGATTCCTATGCTTGAGAAGTTCTCAATGACTCTGGCTCCAAATTCTTCAGGCAGCTTTTGCACTCTCTTTCAGCACTGGTTGCTCTGCTTTCCAGCTCTACAGGGACATCACTTAGTGCATATTCCTAACCTCTTTTTAGGACTCTGTTGAATCCTGTACTTGCTTAAAGGAATCTATTGCATGGAAGAATTGAGAGCAGCATTTATTGAAGAGCATTCTTAGGTAAAATTTTTGGCTTGGCAGGGGACAAAAAAGAAAAGAACTGCAATATAATTAAATGTAAAATGATTGGTTGTTTTACTTTCTATTAGAATGTAACATTTGAAGTGAGAAGTGAGGAAGGGATGATGCTGTACAGGTAGATAATGATAATGGGAACACTGGTGGAGTACTTTTTAAATGCTAGGCATGAAGAGTTTTACATAGACCATCTCATTTGATCAGTAAAAGTTTTAAGGTAGGTATTAGTTTATATTTTTCAGAAGAAGAACTAGGTTAAAAAAAAAAACTTGCTTAAGGTCATGTAACAATAAAGCAGTAGTGCCAGGACTCAAACTCATGTCTAATTGAATCTAAGTCCAAGCTTTAAACCACTACGCTATGCTAAGGTAAAACTAGTCTAGTTGTAGCTCTGTACAATATAGCAATCCCTCTAATGGAAACAAAGGGAACTATAATTAACCCCCATCATAGAATTAAAACTTAGAGCATCTTTGCACCACTAAATCCCTGAAAGGCCATGCACGTTAGGGCTATCCTTGGGGGACCAGAGAGCTGGTGCAGAGCCACAAGAAAGATGTCAGAAAATTGATGGTCAGCCCAGCTCAATACTAAGTTAGAAAAGTGAAAGTGGACAGTGAGTTGGGAAATAAAATCGTTAATCAGAGGCTGGAAAGAAGGTATAAATCAAGACATGGCTAATGTGAATATAAAAAGTTTGATTCTGACTGGATGTTGCAAAATCAGAAATCTGGCTGATGTCCAATCCCACTGGGCCAGGATCAGCAATACCTTAAAGAACCTTGATAGAAAGAAAGGGAGAGACAGAGAAAGAGAGAGGGAGAGAGAGAGAGAGAAATTAGTTTGCATATGATGTATTCTTATTATTTAAAAATTAGAACATTCAGGGACATTTTTTTCAAAAGAAAATTTATCATAGTTTCCACTTTGAAAAGAAAATCACAGTTGTAACATTTCTATGTATTTCCTTCTAGACTTTTTCTCCTCTAGGTAAAAGATTTGCATACATCTACACAAATGTATCAAACTATATATGCAGTTTAGTGTCCAACTTCTTTTAATATAATATATTCTACATTATTATAATTTTATAAGCGTTATTTTATCTATGTAATATTCTGTTATTTAACTGTATAGTTATTTGCTTTTTCCTTTGATTAGATGTTAGAGAATTAGCATTTAACAATTTTAGTTGATATCAATATCAATTCTCTGATATGTATTGCTTTTCCTTTCCAATTTAGGACTATTTCTTCACAGATACCCTAGGTAGAATTTGTAGGTTGAAGGTTAAAGACAAGTTTTGTTTTGTTTTGTTTTGTTTTGTTTTGTTTTGTTTTGTTTTTTGAGATGTAGTCTCGCTTTGTCGCCCAGGCTGGAGTGCAGTGGCACAATCTTGGCTCACTGCAAGCTCCACCTCTTGGGTTCATGCCATTCTCCTGCCTCAGCCTCCTGAGTACCTGGGACTACAGGCGCCCACCACCACGCCCGGCTAATTTTTTGTATTTTTAGTGGAAATGGGGTTTCACCGTGTTAGCCAGGATGGTCTCGATCTCCTGACCTTGTGATCCACCCGCCTCGGCCTCCCAAAGTCCTGGGATTACAGGTGTGAGCCATTGCGCCCAGCCTTGTATTATCAGTAGAGACGGAGTTTCACCATGTTAGCCAGGATGGTCTCCATCTCCTGACCTGGTGATCCACCCGCCTCAGAAGTGCTGGCATTACAGGCGTAAGCCACCACGCCTGGCCTAAAGACAGGTTTGACCTCTGACACGTGTTACCTAATTGTTTTTACTTCCTTCAGTAGCGTTTAAGGGTACTCTTTCACTATATTATAAGCATTACGTTTTTATAAAAAGAAAAACAATCACAAATATTAGGCAGAAAATGACAATGTATTGATAGAAAAATTACGTATCTTGGATTCCTAGTAAGCAGGATATTTTCCCCTAAGATGGCTAGTTATTTGCATTTCCACTTTCTGTGAATTTTCTGTGCACATCCATTTCCCATTTATATTTTGAGATCTTTTCCCCTGTCTTATTGGGAAGTACATGTGGTACATATGGAAGAGTGTATAAAACGTATGTACAGCTTGAAATGTAATTCTACAGAGAACTGTGCCATCAGCCCTCAAGTTAGGAACCCACAAAGTAAAAGGTGGTTTCCTCATTCCCCTTCCTGCCTGCTGGCCCAAGGCCTACTTTCCCTCCTAGACCATGGTCTTCTCCAGTGTTTGCTCTTCCCACCTCCCTCCCTCACCCAAAACATGATCCTGACTTTGGATCATCAATCCCTTGCTTTTCTTAATATTTTTATTACCTATGTAGGGATTCATAAACAGTTTAGTTGTGCCTGTTTTCGAACTTCATAAAAACGAAATCATAGTCTGAACTCCCATGAGTGGATCATTTAGCATAACATTTGGTTCGTAGGATTCATTCATGTTAATGTGTGGAGCTGTGGTGGGTCACAGTAATTATTCTATCTATTTATTTCAGCAATTTCAAATATGATAGAAAATGTTCTCTATCACGTTTAAGGCAAATGTTTTCCCAGTTTTAAAAAGTTTCTTATAATTTTGGTTATATTTTAACACAGAGACATTTTAGACAAGTTTACATAGTAAAATCTATTGATCTTTTCCTTTATGAATTATTGTATTCCTTTGAAACTTAGAGGGACCTTCCCCTTCAGGATGTTGATAAATATTTGCTCTTATTTTAGCTCTTTCATGGTTTGATTTCTTTTTTTGAGAGAAAAAAAAAAAACTTTAGCACTCTAATCCATGTGTATTTATTCTGGCTTATGGTTTGATTTGACATTGAGATAGATTTTCCTTCCAAATAGGTAACTGCTTATTGAGTAATTCTTTCCCGCACCCATTGGGGCTGCTTTCTTTGGGTAGCTGAGATGAGGCAGAGCTGGATTTACAGATGTAAGGCAAGAAAGCAAGTAAGTCCAGGCACAGTGTTGGGCAGAGTGGGAGTGATTTAGTATAAAGTTGCTTACTAGCCATGGCTTGTCTTCCCACAGACTCTATTTATGTGAGAAATGCACTTCTGCCATTGCTATTTTGTCATTTTTGTCACTTGCAGCTGCACCTAATTTTAACAAATTCTGATTCACCCTATTTGCTCTTAATCATTAGATAAGAAATGCAGCTTTTCCTTCTCTTTGTATGTATAAAAAAGCCTCTCAAATAATAGATAAGAAATATTAGACTTTGTCTCCATCTTCAGTGTTAAACTCTGCAAAGCCCTTTTTTGGCCATTTCATCCAGATTGCTTTTTCCTGATTTGCAGAGTTTTCTTTTGGCTTCCTGAAATGCGTCAATGTTCCTCCAGCCTGGGATTAATTCTATGTAGAATGGAGGATTGTTTGGTATTTCTCTTAACATAGATTAATTTTATTTCTTAATTTTAGGGTGGTGTTGATATCTTTTGGTTATTTCTTAAATGAGCATAATAGTTGTTAAAAAAATAAGGTTATACTTTTCATTGGTGCATTTGTTCTTTTCTGACTTGTGTGCATTCAAAGTGAATAAATGATATTCTGGCCTAGAGAATCACTCATCACTTGGTGCCTTGTTGTGTACACAAAAGCCAAAGAGCATAATAATAATACTGGGAGGAAGGCCAGAGAGAAGATGATGAAAACTGCACAGGAAACAGTGTACATCTCTCTGCTTATTAGATATGGGTGTCTAATTCAATAAAATGATTTTTTAAAGTGTGTGTATATTAATGTCTCATGGTCCTGAGCAGAAGATAATTATGTCTTCGTTTCAGTCAGAATTGCAATTCAGAAATGGGTTCGGGAAGTAAATATTAAATACTAAATGAATAATAGCTCAGAGTTTGCCTTCTCATTGCTTCTCAGAGAATGCAAGATGAATTACAGGTTCTATTAAGATGGTTTTAGTTGAGTAATTGGGACTTTTGTGCTTTGCTTGCCTATTTCCTACTCTTTTTCTGGATTGAGTTGTTTATTTGGTTTACATTCCCCTAAACAGAGTTCTTTTTTTAAGCATCAGAGTAAATACTGGTTCACATCAACAGACACATAAAAAGTTATTGAAGAGTCCGAGTGGTGTGGAGCATGGAGTTTGGAATCAGGAACACCTGGTTCAAAGCCCACTTCTACAATTTATAGGGCACTTGACCTCAGGCAATCTATTTGATATCTCTGAGTCTTAATTTCCTTGTGTAAATAGAAAAAGTGGTATCTTATTTCCAGTTTTGTTCTGATACTTTTTCTTTATTTCAGAATTTCCAAGTTACTAGAATATGGGTAACCCATAAAACGACTGGCCATATAGTGCCTACTGATTATATGGTGACTGGGACATAGCAAGCATTTACCAATTACTTGTTAAATAAAGGAGTGGCAATTATGTGTCTACAACTCTATACTTTATATTTAGTTTCCCTTAGAATTCCCACAAAACAGATACAGTGTGTTGCCATGAATGGCCTTGATGGTAAGGATGGAGTTGGGAGGGTGGATAAAGATTTCAGATGTAAGACAGGATGGTGTGTGTGTGTGTGTGTGTGTGTGTGTGTGTGTGTGTGTGTGTAAAAATCCAGAGCCCATCAAAAGACATCTGGTTTGCTTTGGTATTTCACTTACATAAGGAAATGTAAACAGACAGCTCTGTTTGGATTATGACTCTTAAAAGCTATCAGCCTATTTCAGGTATCAGGTAGTTTGTAGTTTTGACATTGGCTCTACCCCACTGAGAGATATAAACCCTCTCAGGTGCAGCATTTTAATGTTTAGATTTTTTCTCAGGATTCCGAGCCAGGGGAAATAAACTGAAGAAATTAAGTGAGGTCAACAGGTTGTGCATAAAGATGGTCTCCTTTCTGGAAGTAAGAGTCAGGGAACTCCTCTCCCAAATGAATGGGTTGATGTTCCCCACATTCACCATCAGGAGAATTTGAGTGAATTACTTCAGAAAGCTACTTCACAAGAACTTTGTGTGATGGTGACTTCCTTGATTACACATCTGTGAAATTCAGTGTCTGCAAACCACAAGGTTTAAACCACAGTGTTTAAAGCACACACATTTCATTGAGGTACAAATTGATTGGAATCCTTGGCATCCCTTTAGCTCCATACCAACTAATTTTTATTAGGCTACTTTGATTATATGTCTGACCTTTTTGTCTCCCCTTTGTCTTCCATCCTTTCCTCTCCTTAACTAGATAAAACAAGATAATATGTAAGAAAGAAACTTTTATTTAACGGCAAAGTACTATGTCCACATCAGAATAACAACTTATTGATTTATTTAGCCACCCAAATTAACCTGCAACTTGGTCCCAAAAGCAAAACGCACTTGGAAAAAAAAGTTTCTAGAATTAAAACTTTTTTTCTCCTTTGAGAACTTTTTCTTTACAACCAAACCTACTGAGAACATGTGCTTCATCTTTTTTGATACTTTGTTCCTTTGTGTTCTTACTGCACCAGATTGGACTGTGGCATCCCTGGTTTTATAGCATTTCTATTTTCACTGCATCTGTAGCTTGGCTTAGACCTCAAAGTGCTAAAGTGTGAGATGAACATCCCACCTGAGCTATAGATGATGGTGTGTCTAAGAAATAAAATAACATGCTCTCTACATCTCATGACTGCCCTTTAATCATTTGATCACAGTTCATTTGTCTTTTTATTTGCTGAGAAAACATTTCATGAATCTATGTGAGATTTATTAGAAGTTTACCATTTCATCTATTTCATCTTCAATGTTTTTACATTTTATTTTTTATTATTTTTTTTTTTGCAGTTATTATTCCTTTTTTTTTTTTTTAATTTATTTATTATTATTATACTGTAAGTTGTAGGGTACATGTGCATAACGTGCAGGTTTGTTACATATGTATACTTGTGCCTTGTTGGTGTGCTGCACCCATCAACTCGTCATTTACATCAGGTATAACTCCCAATGCAATCCCTCCCCCCGCCCCCCTCCCCATGATAGGCCCCGGTGTGTGATGTTCCCCTTCCCGAGTCCAAGTGATCTCATTGTTCAGTTCCCACCTATGAGTGAGAACATGCGGTGTTTGGTTTTCTGTTCTTGTGATAGTTTGCTAAGAATGATGGATTCCAGCTGCATCCATGTCCCTACAAAGGACACAAACTCATCCTTTTTTATGGCTGCATAGTATTCCATGGTGTATATATGCCACATTTTCTTAATCCAATCTGTCACTGATGGACATTTGGGTTGATTCCAAGTCTTTGCTATTGTGAATAGTGCTGCAATAAACATACGTGTGCATGTGTCTTTATAGCAGCATAATTTATAATCCTTTGGGTATATACCCAGTAATGGGATGGCTGGGTCATATGGTACATCTAGTTCTAGATCCTTGAGGAATCGCCATACTGTTTTCCATAATGGTTGAACTAGTTTACAATCCCACCAACAGTGTAAAAGTGTTCCTATTTCTCCACATCCTCTCCAGCACCTGTTGTTTCCTGACTTTTGAATGATCGCCATTCTAACTGGTGTGAGATGGTATCTCATTGTGGTTTTGATTTGCATTTCTCTGATGGCCAGTGATGATGAGCATTTTTTCATGTGTTTGTTGGCTGTATGAATGTCTGATAATTAAAATTAAGAAAGTAGTCTCCTTTTTTCTTTAGCCGTGAAAGCCTCATGGCTTTTATTTACTTTTATTTTTATTTTGACACAGAGTCTCGCTTTGTTGCCCAGGCTGGAGTGCAGCAGTGCGATCCCAGCTCACCGTAACCTCTGCCTCCTGGTCCAAGTAATTCTTCCGCCTCAGCCTTCTGAGTAGCTGGAATTACAGGTGCTCACCACCATGACCAGATAATTTTTGTATATTTAGTAGAGATGGGGTTTCACCATGTTGGTCAGGCTGGTCTTGAACTCCTGACCTCGTGATCTGCCCGCCTCGGCCTCCCAAAATGCTGGTATTACAGGGGTGAACCACCGGGCCCGGCCCTCATTCATCCTTCTAAGACCCACTTTAAATACCATTTCCTCCATGAAATGTTTTCTAGCCCCATCACCTCAATCAGATATGAACCTTCTGAAACCCCAGTATATTAATTTACATCAATATTACAGAACATGTATCCCTACTAGCATTATTACTATTGGTATACTTACTTTTGCTGATATGACATGCAGCTGCAATGTTCCTGGCATTATGCTAGGCGCTTAATTTATATTATTTTATTCAAATTTTAGGATTTCACATCAACTCTATGAACTACATACAATCTCCATTTTAGAATTTAAGACACCAAGTTGGAATAAGTTGCTCAAGGACAAGTCTTAGATCCAAATCCAGATCTATTTTCCACCAAAGCACATGCTTTCTCTATTAGACTATACTGCCTTTTTGTGGTTAAAGGCTCTCTTACTTAGTTGTGTGCCTCTTGTAACTCCTCAGTGAAAGTGATTTCTATGTAGTGGGCCTGGGAGGGTGTAGGCTGGGAGCTGCCAGCATACATCATGTATTATGGAGACCCTAAGATGGAGGTCAAAATGGAGGAGCACTGAACCAAGAAGAGACACTAGGTCTGGGTGACATTACTTTAGCATCTGCATCATCCCAGACCTATCTTTGAACTGCTCAAGTACATGAACCAGTATAGTCCAGTATGTACTGGATTTACTGTTTATTAATTTTTCTAAAATGATAGATCAGGGAAATGTTGTAGGCTTTGATGTCACCAAGATATTTGACAAAATTTGTTAAAATATGTTCATGGACAAGAAGGTGAATTGTAGGTTGTCTAATATATACTCAAATTATGTTTATGTAGAGATAGCACTCTAGAAAAATTCTCCTTTGGGTGTTTCACAAATCTTATCAATGTCTTAGAAGAAAATCTAGGTGAGCAAATATAAACTCTTATAGATCTTGAAAATAGTGCTTGTACATTGGATACCCAAATTCTAAATAGTCAGGAAGCACCTCATCCAATATGGTTATGGATAATGCAAAGGAAAAAAACTAGGATGTTTAGATTAGTGTTTAGTGCTGGAAATCAGAGAGGAGGTGACAGAGTCTACCTGAGATTTTGCAGGGCAAGGTTAAAGCCAAGAAGCCAAGGCCAAAAATACCCAGAGGCAGCATTAGCATTAAAACCATTCAGATATAGATTCAAATCATACTCTTGTCAATGAATAACTGTGGAACTTCAAGAAGTTACTTAATCACTGAGTCCCTGTTTCTGCACCTGTAGATACCTATCAGCTGGGCTGTTGAGAAACAAGGGGGGCTGTTGAGGAATAACGCTTCCTATGTGGAAGCGTTAGGTACATAGTAGATGCTCAATACATATGATTTGTTTGAAAGCATATTATGTACTAGGAGCTGGCTAATAATATACTGGGAACAAGGAGGGAAGGCCAAGGACCTGGGAGGTGGGGAAGCAGGAATAGTCATAAAGATGCATGAGTAATTCTGCAGAACGTGATCTTTCTCATCTGGGAACAAATTTTTCCCCCATAACCTCTTAAGTGCTCCACTTAGCACCTTGTAAGAAGGAAAAAACCAAGGTGATACAATCAATTTAACAGGGATAAATGTTAAGTTTAATAATAGTAATAATACCACCATTTAGATAATTACAGAACACAATAAATTTGGTGGTGTAGATCAATAATAACTTGATTAGAGTTCACAGAATGATACTGTTTCTAAAATGTTTGGCATCCTCAGAATGTTTTGATAGAAGCAGAGGGCACATAGTCTAACAATTATTAAGTAACTTACTATTTGACCAGAGCAATTTTGCTGGAAACAATTTGATCAACATACCTTGGTTGACATATTGATGCAGTTGAAATAGATATTTCCTAGTCATAGATTTTTGGAACATTGGTAATTTTTGTATCTAATTTTCAGCCACTGATTCTTACTCTGCCTTAATTTTTAGAGTGAAAAGTTGGGATAACACCAGTGTTAATATTGGAATTCTTCATGGTTTTGGAGATTACTTATCTTTTACCTATTATAAAGACACAAACCCATTATAGAAAAGCTAGAAAATACAAGCAAAAGAACAACAACAAGAAATGCATCATTTTGCCCGTCCTTAAGCCAACACTGTTATTATGTTGGCTTATATAATTCCAGGTTATTTTCCTTGCCTTCCATTTATTTGACAAAGGAAGGGACTATACTACAAAGTAGTGAGCTCTCCATTTTTGGAAGTTTTTAAGCAGAAGTAGGAAAATCTGTCAGAGAAGTGTCAGAGATATGATATAAAAGAAAGGTTAAATTTTATAATGTCTAGCTTTCTTCAACTTTAGGTTTCTAAGAAAAATACAATAAATGCCATTGTAATGCTCATAAGGATTATTCATTTATATTGTATTTGTGGGATTCAGCTGAAAAATAACTTCTAAAATTCCAGCTCTGATTTGTAATTCATTCTGTCGTTTCTGAGGTATTGACTTGAATGCCTATATTTGATTTCTGTGCTTGAGTAAACCCACCCACTGGCCAGACTGAACCTCAGTGTGTTTGACATTTTCCCTTTTGAACAGCATCCAGCATAATGTAGCTTACTGGAAAAAATCTACACAGTATGACTCAGAAAGTCATGCAAGCATTTCTTTCTGTGGAATTCTTTATTTTCTTTCTCAAAATGAAAATAGATCACATTATTTGAGGATAAACAAATCTGTAAGTGTTTCCAGTAATATCTTTTTATGTATAAGCTGCTGAAGATTAACTAACAGTTCTTGGCTAAGATCTTGCTTCCTACCTAAATGTCTCAGTAAATACTGTCCTATTGAAATAAAACTCAACTTTTCAAAGTTTCCAACTGAAAATAGAAAATGAAGCCCTATTTCCCAGAAGGAGAAGTCATGCTTTCTTTTTTGTTTAAGATGTCCGTAAATTATCCAACACAGGCCCAGCCATGCCGTGTACATTTAATGCCCTCTAAATGAAACTATGTAAAAATTATAGCTTATGAAAAACCATGTAAGCTACATAGTCTAACAAGATCTGGATTCTTCTTCCTTTATCTTCCTTTGTTTTCTGATAAATTTCAGGAAATACTCCCAAATAAGCACATGTATTGTCAATACTCATAATTTGAAATTTATTATTGTTTTTTGCTTTTTTTAAATTTTAGGTTTGGGAGTACATGCGAAGGTTTGTTGTTACATAGATAAACGCGTGTCATGGGGGTTTGTTGTACATATTATTACATCACCCAGGTAGTAAACCCAGTACCCTATTATTGTTTTTAAGGAGCTGTATTTTAAAAATGTTTTAAAATTATTAATGGAGTGTTATTAGCTGAACATGCACATTTGAGATGTTCTTTAGGTAGAAAGATTTCTATGCAACTAGGCAAGCACTTTTAGAAGGTATTGACTGTTGTAATGTTGGCAGTATAAAAGGAAGGAAGACAGGACCATAAGACTTGAGACAAAGGGAGTGGAAAAAGAAGTAAGCTACAGAATGTTTGATCTGATCAATAAATAATAAAAGAGTAGCTACATGTTTTGAGTATTTACATTGTATAAGTTAGATACTAGGTTAGGTGGTTTGTATATACACTGCCTTTTATAGCCACCCTACAAGATAGCATTATCATCTCCAATTTACAGATGAATGTTCTGAAGCTGAGGAGAGCTGGGATTCATAGTTTGTCCCATGATAAAGTTTACTTTCTTCACCCTATACCATATTGTCTCAGATGTGTCATAAATAAAAACGGGAAAGACAAAGAATAAAAATGAAATCTTAAAATTCTCACAACATAACAGTAAACAAAGCAAACAGTCCAACTAGAAAATAGGTAATAGACATGAAACATTTCACTGAAAACATATACAGAAGGCAAATTAAGCACATGAAAAGATGTTCTACTTTGTTAGCCGTTAGGAACATGCAAATTAAAACCATAGTGAATTTAAAATTTAAATTAAATTAAAACCATACAGTACATCTATCAGTGGCTAAAATATAACAGCAACAACAACAAATGTAGCGATGTAACCGTCCAGTGGGTTCATCTTTCCCACTGCCTAGACAGAGCCAATTTATCAAGACATGGGAATTGCAATGGAGAAAGAGTAATTCACACAGAGCCAGCTGTGTGGGTGACCAGAGTTTTATTATTATTCAAATCAGTCTCCCCGAGCATTTGGGGATCAGAGTTTTAAAAGATAATTTGGCAGGTAGGGGCTTGGGGAGTAGGGAGTGCTGATTGGTCAGGTTGGAAATGGAATCATAGGGAGTTGAAGTGAGTTTTTCTTAATGTCTTCTGTTCCTGGGTATGATAGCAGAACTGGTTGGGCCAGATTACCAGTCTGGGTGGTGTCAGATGATCCATCGAGTGCAGGGTCTGCAAAATATCTCAAGCACTGATCTCAAGCTTTACAATAGTGATGTTATCCCCAGGAGCAATTTGGGGAGGTTTAGACTCTTAGAGCCAGAGGCTACATGACCCCTAAATTGTAATTTCTAATCTTATAGCTAATTTGTTAGTCCTGCAAAGACTGGACACCAGGCAAGAAGGGAGTCTTTCTGGAAATGGCTGTTATCAATTTTGTTTCAGAGTCAAATCATGAACTGAATTCTTTCCCAAAGTTAGTTTGGCCTCCACCCAGGAATGAGCACGGACAGCTGAAGGGTTAGAAGCAAGATAGAGTCTGTTAGGTCTGATTTCTTTCACTGTCATAATTTCCTCAGTTATAATTTTGCAAAGGCAGTTTCAGTGACATCACCCGTACTGGCAAGGATGTAGAGAAACTGGATCATTGTTACACGGCTGATGCTACAGAGACTCTGGAGAACAGTTTGCAGTTCCTTTAAAACTAAACATGCAATTACCATATGGCTCAGTAATTGTACTCCAGGGAATTTGTCCCAGAAAAATGAGAGCTTATGCTCACACACAAAACCTGTACACAAGTGTTTAAATCAGCTTTATTTATAATAGCCCATAACTAAAAATGACTCAGATATTCTTCAACAGATGAATGGTCAAACTGTGGTATGCCAGTACCACGGAATACTACTTGTAAATAAAAAGAAATGAGTTATTGATACATGCAACAGTCTGGATGAATCTCCAGAGAATTATGCTGAGTTTTTTTTTAAAGTCCATCCCAAATGATACATGCTCCATTATTCCATTTATATAATATTCTTGAAGTGACAAAATTATAGAAATGGGTAAGAAATTAGAGGTTGTGAAAGGAAAATATCTTGGGCTCCCAAAATGACTAGGGAAAACTCAAGCTGGAAACTGCTTAGGGCAAACCTGCCTCCCATTCAATTCCAAGTCACCCCTCTGGCAGAGACAGATGCATATGTGATTGCCTCTTTTGGAAAGGCTAATCAGAAACTCAAAAAAAGTAACAGGTTGTGTATGACCCATCTGTGACCTGGAAGCTCCCTCCCCACTTCCAGTCTTTCTGCCTTTGCTTCAAGTTGTCCCGCCTTTCCAGACTGAACCAGTGTACTTCTTACATGTATTGACTGACATCTCATGTCTCCCTAAAATGTATAAAACCAAGCTGTGCTCTGATCACCTTGGGCATATGTCTGTGTCTCGGGTGCATTCTCAACCTTGGCAAAATAAACTTTCTAAATTAACTGAGACCTGTCTCAGATTTTCTGCATTCATACTTTTAAAAGGGCACCATGAGGGATGCTTGTGGTGATGAAAATCTTTTGTATTTTGACACTATCAATGTCAGTATCCTGGTTGTGGTATTGTACCATAGTTTACAAGTTACCATTTGGGAAATCTGAGTAAAAGGAACATAGGATCTCTCTGCATTATTTCTCACAATTGCATGTGAATCTACTATTACCTCCAAAAAAAATTGTAATCAAATAAAAAATGAACATTATTAAATATGAATAAAATATATTTTTTATTTGAATAAATGTATTTGAATTTGTTTAAGAAATTCATGATAGCAAAAAAGGAATTGGATTGAACAGGTAAAATGGAACTGGTTTAGCCTGAGAAAGCATTTCCTGCCTTAGTAAATGTCAAGGTAACAGGGCCAAACATTTTGGTGTCCACTTTGAATCCTCTCTCTCTAACTGCTATATCTGATCAACTGTTTTCCTCCTCAAAATTCTCTAGAATATACTCATCTTTGGCAGGGCTTTTAATGCCGCCCATACATATGGTGACTTCGTGAGAATAACAAAATGATACCTTGTCTAGCTGATGAAAAAAAAGGGTTCCTTTTTTCCTCCTGCTGGGTCACAATCCTTGGCCAGGAGACCAAGTCTGATTTTCAACAACCATCTGCCCCTTGGGAAAGTGCTTTGTGCAGGGCATGGCTTTTTGCATGGCGGTATATGGTGGCCTTTGCCTTATTATTTTCTGCCACCCTTATCTCACTATGGCGCGAGTCAGCATGATTTCTCCCCTGCAGCATTCTCCTAATTCTCCTTACCTCCAATCTTGATTTTCTTCAGTGCTTTCTCCACACCGTAGCTAGAATTTGCTTTCTGAAATACAACTCTGATCATGCTGCCTCACCAACAACCCTACAATAAGCCCCCTTTGTCCTCAGTAGGGAATCTAAGCTCTTGGGGTATGGCAGATGTGCCATCCTCTTCCTGACCCCACCAGCCTTTCTCCTCTCCACTTTTTCAACCCTCTTCTTATCTTCTACTGTCCTGCAGCTCACGTGGGCCATTTTCCCTCATCTTTGATGTTTCTCTGCCTTGAATACCTGTTCTACTCTTAACCTCCAGCCTTTTATCCGACTGACTTCTACATGTCCTTCAGAACTCAGCCCAGACACCCCCTCTGGGAAACCTTTCTAATCTCGTGAGCTTGAGCTGCATGTTTCTCTGTGCTCACATACTCACTCTGAACCATAGCCCTGAAAACACTGGTTTGTAATTGTCTGTCTCTGCATCTGCCTTCCCCATATAGCTGCTAACTTTTCCAGGACAGGAACAATATCTTATTTAATATTGTAACCCAGAGATCCACCATAGTACTTCGCACATTGACCAATCTCAACTGTCAGCTGGTAACACCTTTTTTTTTTATTAAGTGAATGCAAAATCATTTAGTTAACTGTTCTAGAAAATGTGAAGCTAGGGATAAGGGAAGAAGGATGGAAAGGCAACTACTTTCCGGACTTTACATGTTCAGTGCCTCTGTTACAATGTCTCTGGAAGCTTTTTGATCTAAGGGCTTTCACTCCTTTCTAGTTCTGGCATGGAATTGGAATTCGAACTATTTTTCACACCTGCTTTAGTGACTCTGAAGGAATGTATCAATTAAGCAAAGAGCAAACCACTGGAAACAGTTCTGACAGGGTTATTCCAAAAGGATCTGCATTGGAAAACAAGGTCTGAACTGATATCTTTAATGTCTTACATAGCCTTAAAATCAGGGAAT
Organism: Theropithecus gelada; assembly: GCF_003255815.1. NCBI lineage: Eukaryota > Metazoa > Chordata > Mammalia > Primates > Cercopithecidae > Theropithecus > Theropithecus gelada. The sequence goes on along the minus strand of NC_037679.1, from coordinate 34,891,595 downwards.
GTGTAAAGGCCTGCAGGTGGGTGGCTGTTGATATTTAAAGCACGGAATTTTGGAATCTTCAGACATTCCTTTCAATGGAAGAATTATTGCCCAGTGATGGGAGTATTTATTTAGCTCTGCAGAGCCAGAAGACACCTTTTCCCCCTCTTTTTTCAGCTGTAGGAATAAGGACCTGAGTGGAAACTGCCCATACAATTATTGACCCTCAAATCCTCCATGATTTCCTTCTCATCTCTGAACACCCAGATGATCTTGCTCCTCTCATCATGTTTAAAACCTACCATTCTGTCCTTCCAAGGGGAAACATCAGCTGCCATGAAATGGGAGGAATGTATTTGATTCTTTTCCTCACTCTGCAAAGACCGTACCAATAACGTAACATGTGGGATCACAGAAGGGTATCGGTACCTGCTGTGGGTACACAAGAGATACAACATTTTATTCAAGTCTTTAGTTCTTGTCTTCATAGCTCATAACTTGTATTTTTTAAATTGACTTTTAATAGTTGTACATATTTTTGGGACATATGTGATAGTTTTATACCTGTTTATAATGTGTAATTATCAAACCAGAGTAATTGGGATGTCCATCTCTCTTTTTTAAAAAATTACGTATGTTTGGCCGGGCGCGGTGGCTCAAGCCTGTAATCCCAGCACTTTGGGAGGCCGAGATGGGTGGATCACGAGGTCAGGAGATCGAGACCATCCTGGCTAACACGGTGAAACCCCGTCTCTACTAAGAAATACAAAAAACTAGCCGGGCGAGGTGGTGGGCGCCTGTAGTCCCAGCTACTCGGGAGGCTGAGGCCGGAGAATGGCGTGAACCCGGGAGGCGGAGCTTGCAGTGAGCTGAGATCCGGCCACTGCACTCCAGCCTGGGCTACAGAGCAAGACTCCGTCTCAAAAAAAAAAAAAAAAAAAAAAAAAAAAAAAAAAAATTACGTATGTTTTCTCCCTAGAAAAAGGGCCAAAAAGCTTTTTCTCTAAAGGGCAAGATAGTAAATATTTTAGAATTTACTGATCATACAGTCTCGGTCATAACTACTTAACTCTGCCACTGTATGCAAAAGCAACCACTGACAATATATGAGGGGATTTCAAAAAGTGCATGAAAATTGAATTAAAAAATAAAAATTAAAAATATAAATTTTCTTAATCAGCATAAGCTTCAGGTTTAAGACATTTTTGTAAGTGATGATACCAGCCATTTAGTTCATCTCTAAAGAACTGGGAGTCCTGGGAATTCACCATGTCAAAGTAATGTTTTTTATATTATTAACTGAAGAAAAATAGGTGCCCTTTAAAGATTTTTTTATGATTAGGAGACAAAAAGAAGTTAGAAGAAACTGAATCATGACTCTAAGATGGAAGCCTAATGATTTCTTACCAAAACTCTTGCAAATGGCCCTTGTTTGATGAGAGGAATGAGCAGGTGCATTGTCGTGGTAAAAAAGGATTCTAGTGAAGCTTTCCTGAGTGTTTTTCTGCCAAAGCTTTGGCTAACTTCCTCAGAATACTCTCATATTAAGAAGATATTATGGGCAGGTGCGGTGGCTCATGCTTGTAATCTCAGCACTTTGGGAGGCCGAGGCGGGCAGATCACCTAACGTCAGGAGTTTGAGACCAGCCTGACCAACATGGAGAAACCCCATCTTTACTAAAAATACAAAATTAGCCAGGCATGGTGGCACATGCATGTAATCCCAGCTACTTGGGAGGCTGAGACAGGAGAATCGCTTGAACCCGGGAGGCAGAGATTGCAGTGAGCCGAGATCGCCCCATTGCACTCCAGTCTGAGCAACAAGAGCAAAACTGCTTCTCAAAATAAATAAATAAATAGATAAAAATAAGAAGATATTATTGTTCTTTCACTCTTCAGAAAGTCAATGAGAAAATGCCTTGAGCATCCCCCCAAAATCGTTGCCATGACCTTTACTCTTGGCTGATTCACTTTTGCTTTCACTGGCCCCCTTCCACCTCTTGGTAGCCATTGCTTTGATTGTGCTTTGTCTTCAAGATTGTACTAGTAGAGCCTTGTTTAATCTCCTGTTACAATTCTTAGAGGAAATGCTTCAGGATCTTGATACTGCATGCTTAAAATTTCCATTGAAAGCCCTGCTTTTGTCTACAGCTGATCTGGGTGCAGTTGTTTTGGCAGCCATTGAGTGGAAAGTTTGTTCAACTTTAATTTTTCAGTCAGAATTGTGTAAGAACCAATGGAGATGTCTGTGGTGTTGGCTATTGTTTCTGCTGTTAATCATCAGTCCTCTTCAATTAAGGCATGAACAAGATTAATTTTTTCCTCACAAATTGATGTGGATGATCTGCTGGTGCTGGCTTCATCTTAAACATCGTTTCATCCCTTCTTAGGATGAGTGATCCATTTGTAAACTGCTGATTTCTTTGGGGCATTGTCCTATAAACTTTTCATAAAGCATCAGTGATTTCATCATTCTTCCACTCAAGCTTCACCATAAATCTGATGTTTGTTTTTGCTTCAATTTTAGCAGAATTCATATTGTTCTTATAGAGGCTCTTTTCAAACTAATGTCTTAGCCTTGTTTATGCCTCAAACTACATCCTTTTTAGATATGCTGTAACCAGTTGGCATGAGTTTATTTTGGTGCAAAAAAAATTTGAACTCCATGCATAGTTTTTTTCATAATACGCATTTTCCATAAACTTTTAAAAGACTCCTTTCATATAAATGAATGGGCATAGTTGTGTTCCAATCAAACTAAGCACTGAAATTTGAATTTCATATAAATTTCATGTGTCATAAAATATTATTTTTCTTTTGATTTATTTCCAAGCATTTTTTTTTTTTTACTTCACAGACTGCTCAAAAATAGATAATGGGCCAGATTAGGACTGTGGGTTATAATTTGTTGGTCTTTGCACTAGAATGTCAACTAGAGAGTGAAGGGATTGGATTTGTGCTTTTAGTCAGTGCATCTCAAATTTAAATGTGCATATGGATCATCTGGGTTCTGTTAAAAATGCAGATTCTGTTGTAAGAGTTTGCATTTTTAACCAGCTGCAGGACCATGCTGGTGCTGTGGTTGCTGACCACACCTTGAGTAGCAAGGTGTAAATCAGCAGTTTACAAATGGATCACTCATCCTAAGAAGGGATGAGATGATGTTTGAAAACCTTGCTACTCAAGGTTTTCAAAGATTGCATATTGGCATCCATCCATGCAAGAGAGAGCTTGGATTGTAGAGAGACTGGATGGGGATGGGGGTGAGTGGTAAAGAGGAGTTAGGAGGCTTTGTAATCATTCAGGATTACACTAATGAGGGCCCATCCTAGGTCAGGATCAATGAGGTTGAAGAGGGACAGATGAATATGAAAGACTTCTGGGAGATGGACTCAGCAGGTCTTGGTTGCTCAGTGGATGTGAGAGATGGAGGGAGGAGAATTGAGGATGACTACAAGATTCTGTTGGTCAATGGTGCGCTTAGCAGAGATCCCAATGATCCATACAGAAGTGGGTAGAGAGTAGGTGCTTAATCAGTGTTTGTTGTTTAAGTGAAAAGGCAAGGGGAAGAGCAAGCTGGGTTGGAAGGGGATGGGAGAGAGAAGAGAATTACCTCAATTTGGGGTAGTTTGAGTTTGATTCTTCAGAAACCAAGAGAAAGTAGCAAAGGCAGGTAATGTTTGGAAGGCAGAATGCTGTCCCACGTGGCTGGTCTGGGAATGTGTTGTTTTCCATCAACTGAGAATTTGACCCAGAACAATAGCACTACACATTGGGTGTCCCTTATCTGAAATACTTGGGACCAGAAGTGTTTAGGATTTCATGATTGTTTTTTGGTGGATGGGGAAGGGGGTGGATTTTGGAATATTTGAATGTATACAATGAGATATCTTGGAGATGGGACCCAAATCTAAACACACAATTCATTTGTGTTTCACATTCACCTTATACACATAACCTGAAGGTAATTTAATGTTTTTAGTAATTTTGTGCTTGTGAAAAAGTTTTGACTGCATTTTGTCTGCAACCCATCCCATGAGGTCAGGTGTGGGATTTCCCACTTGCAGGGTGATATCAGTGTTCAAAAAGTTTCAAATTTTGGAATCATTTAGATTTTTTATTTCTAAACTAGAGATTCTCAACCTATACCAACCAGGAAGAGCATAAGCTATACCAAAAGTATGCTGAGGGCATTTACCACCTTGCAAGAGTTCTTATATAAATGTTTAACTTTATTCTTATTTTACAATAGAAATTTTTTTTACAAAAAAACCATCGGGCTGTGCACGGTGGCTCATGCCTGTAATCCCAGCACTTTGGGAGGCGGAGGCGGGCGGATCACCTGAGGTCAGGAGTTCGAGACCAGCCTGACAAACATGGGGAAACCCCATCTCTACTAAAAATACAAAATTAGCCAGGCGTGGTGGTGCATACCTGTAATCCCAGCTGCTTGGGAGGCTGAGGCAGGAGAATGGCTTGAACCTAGGAGGTGGAGGTTGTGATGAGCCAAGATTGAGTCATTGCACTCCAGCCTGGGCAACAAGAGCGAGACTCTGTCTCAAAAAAAAAAAAAAAAAAAGAAAAAGAAAAAAAAATCAAGGAATCAGAATTTGTTTGCAAATATTTTACAGCTCTGGCCTAAGAATCAACTTAATTTGAATATTATACCATAAGGCCTGTTGTCTCAGGTTTTCTCCACTCCTATGTTTAATTTAGTTGTTCTACTGAAGACACTAAACATCTCTCGTGTATCAAAAGAATTTGTCATTTGTGTAATATTAGGTAATGCATTCTTAGATGAGGCAGATTTTTTTTCCTGTTTTTGTTTTAACCCACTTTTACCTTTCCAAATTCTGATGAAAGAAAAACTTTACCTGAATTTGCTGGTGATCTGTCTGTCGCTGGCCATAGAAAAACCCCAAACATACCAGCAATGTTTAATTAACAACCTCCTGAGTCTTCCTCTGTCTCTAGTCCTTCCCTCTTTTAATCCATTTTATGCATTATTGCCCAATTAATATTTCTGAAGCTTATCCCTGATCCTATTACCACCTTGTTCAATAAACTTAAATGGCTCTCTGTGGTCTACATAAGTCCACACTCCTCAGCCTGCTTTTCAATGTGCACCACCATCTGATTTTCATAGACATTTCCAAAAGATTTCCTATTACTCACTTTTACCCACCCCACCCAACAACCAAATCAAACTCACTGCTTCCTCGCAGGTCCTGCTCTTCCCGGCCTCTGGGCTATGACGCAAGAGCTCCATCCACCCACTCTCCCAGCCTACTCTGAGCCCTAAAGTTCTTTGAAGTTCAGGCCAAACTTCCGCTTCTCCATGAAGCATTCTCTGATTTCCAAGTTGAAAAGAATATTTTTTTCTCTTTTTAATTTTCAGAGTGTTTTTTATCAGTGCGGCAAGGTATGGCAGGAAGGTTATGGATCTCTAGAATATAAACTCAAGGTAGGACTTGGTTCACTTATTCATTGCTGTGTCACCACTGCCTAGGCAAATGACTGGCATATAGAAGGTACTGAATAAATATTTATTGATAAGTGAACAAATGAATGAATGAGTGACTAAATTAAGATGAGTTCACTTTAAATTCAAGGCTTCCATCACATGCAAATGCCTAAGACATGGATTGAAAGAAGGTAGGGGCTTAATATGTTAAGTTCCTTTCCCTATATTATCTCTTTTATGGCAGTTGTAAATCTCAGATATATTTATTTCTGCAGTGTCTGGGACCTAGTGTCAGAGGGAAAAGAAATAAATCTTGAGCACTTACTGTCTGTTAGGTTCTGTGCTAGGTGCCTTATATTCACATCTTATTTTAATTCTCCATAAGAATTCTATAAGGTAAGTATTATCCTTTCCATTTTACCATGGAGAGAAGCTAAACTCAAAGATATTTGTCACTTTGGGAGCCCAGGAGCTCAGGACCAGGCTGGGCAACATGGTGAAACCCTGTCTCAACACAAAATACAAAATTTAGCTGCACATGGTAGCACATGACTATGGTCCCTGCTACTCAGGAGGCTGAGGTGGGAGGATTGCTTGAGTCTGGGAGGCAGAGGTTGCAGTGAGTTGAGTCATCCTACTGCACTCCAGCCTGGATAACAGAGCAAAGAAAAGAAAAAAGAAAACTTCTTACAGGTCACAGATTTCATAAGTTGTAAAGCTGAGATTTTAAAGCCCAGTCAACCTGATGCCCTTATTACCCACATATAATAACATGGGTTATTAACTAATAAATGACAAAAGTGTGATGCAAAACCATGTTTACCCAACTTTCATATTCCTACAACTTTATTGTGATGTCTCTAAATATGTCACTACATAGCAAGTGCTTAATAAAGGAATAAATAAGTAAATACATTTAAAATAAACTAGTAAAAATGAATGAATTATAGAGCTAGTGGATTAAGAATAAGCCATGCTTTCCTACTAGAAAATCATGAAGTCAGATTAATGTCTGTTGACATGCGAGCACCAATTGCTTTTGCCAAAAGAACAAGGTTAGCTACAAAATGGAAATAAGTTCAAATTGACAAATGGTCTGTTGCTGCCACCATGGAGTCAAGAAGATTGGCACCCATCTTTGATGCCTGCCCTCTTAATTGCAAGGCCAGGCATATAGTTTATTCTTAGTCTACAACCGCAGTCCTGAAAAGCAGCAGCTTTGGTTGTCTTCAGCTGTCATACGCAGCAGGTCCTAGACCATAATAACACCCACTCCGGTGGAAAGTTTGAGGTAAAAGTCCTCTCTGACTCATCTCTTCTGACTATTCAAATCACAAAATTAACGAGGGTGGGTGCAGAGGAACTTGTAGCTGAGAAACTTCTGAGAGATGTTAAGTTATTCACAGGTTATCAACATTAGTTATCTCACCATATAAGAGAACTAACAAAGTAATTCTACCATCAAAAATGTCTTCTCAAATCTTGAAGGCTATGTCCCATTCGGTCAGTGTGCAACTTTGGAAAGCTGCTTAACCTCTCTAACCCTCAGTTATCACATGGGGATAACAATGAGTGCTTTATCTATTTGTTTCAAAGGATTAAGTAAAAACACTTCACACTATGTTCAATAAGGGTTTAATTAAAAATATCATTTTACATCTATCATACTACTTTCAGCACATCTGGGAATTTCTTCCAACAAGACATTGACTGGAAGGAAGCTGGACCAACTGTCTGGGAATTGATCCTGTCATTGAAAAGAACTTCATATATATTTTATTTGCAGCACTATTGTAGGGACCTAGTATCCTAAAAGTATCTTTTAGGTGTGTGCAGCGATTCTTAGATATTTGAGAAAGATCTCAGAGTCTCTTTCAGATATTTGCAATACATTGATTACAAATTGCTATTGATTTTGATCTGATTTGTATGGGAATAAATCCTGATTCTCATGATTAACACAATAATAATAAAAGTTACATTTTATCAGCACTGGGTAAGTGTTTGGTATGTATTATACTAACTTCTCACAATGTCTCTGTAGGGTAAAGATTATTGTCTTCACTTGCAGATCTACAACCTAGATTCAAATTAGCTTATGTAAGTTGTCATCGATATCATAGACAGTAAGCAGCAGACCTGTGATTTAAGTGCAGGTCCGTCTGACTCCAAAGCATGCGTTCTTTCCACCAAGTCACATGAACTTGGAACCCTTAGCCATATGGTCACAACCTATCACATTCATCTCACTGAGAAACATGGAGCAGTGTATCAGTGCGATCACTCTGCTAGAAGATAGGAGTACAAAGATGAACGAGGCATAGGAGAACAAGCAACTTTGGTTGTCTTGAGCTGGGTCATCCATAGCAGATCCTAGACTATCGTAGTACCCGCTCTACCGGAAAGCTGGTTCTTTAAGGATTAATAGTTCAGAAAGGGGAGGCAGAGGAATACATGGGACTTGTGAAAAGAAGCTGATTAATGTATACGTTGAGAGGAGCTGGATTAGGTAAGACACTGGAGGAGGTGATGCCTTAGCTAAGTTCTGGAGAGTGAATAGGCATTAGCCAAGTGAATGAATGGAGTTGGGTATGAGAGAAGACTGCGCTAGGGAGAAGGGATAATATATGCGAAGACGTGTAGCGGGGGAGACAGAGGCACATTTGGAAACCTGCAAGGTGTTTAATGTATTTGGAATACACTGGGTCCTCAAATAATATTGCTTCTTTCAACGTGGCTTTATTATAACATTGATTAGGAAAAATGATCAGTTCTCTGCTGGGGTCACCGTCTGGGTGGAGTTTGCACATTCTCTTCAGATCTGCATGAGTTTTCTCTGGGTATGCCTGTTTCCTCCCACATTCTAGAGATGTGCACATATGATTAACTAGTGTGTCTAAATTGTCCCAGTCTGAGTGTGTATGTGTGTCTCTGTGTGTGTGTGTATGCTTTGTAATGGAATGACGTCCTGTCCGGGGTTGGTTCCCACCTTGCTCCCTGAACTGCAGGGATAGGCTCAGA